>NW_023363952.1:0-229 GCF_001411555.2 Juglans regia | reverse complement strand
TGGTTTTTTCGGACCGGACCGGACCGAATGAAAAAAAAAAAAAAAATTATATATATTTTATATATAATAATTGTACAATTAACAATATAAATTTTTAAATATATTATTAATACTTGTTAATATTTTATAAATTAATAATATTTTATATATATCTTCATCTAACCTATCACTATTAACAATATAAAATTTTAAATATGCTATTAACACTTGTTAATATTCTATGAATTAA
>NW_023363951.1:0-229 GCF_001411555.2 Juglans regia | reverse complement strand
TGCATGGTAACACGTGGACAACTTCAGAGTCCAGCCAGCACCCAAAGATGAGCACCGACAAGGACAAGGGGCAACGAGAGGGACAAATTCCATCTTTGTAGGTACGCAACACAGGAACCCTTCGGTAGCCCAACATGCTATTCACACGAGGAGCAAAAATGAGGAGGAGCACGCCTAACAGTTCGATGCACAAGCACGGAGCCTGTCAAGACATACAACCTTGTCACCA
>NW_023363950.1:0-229 GCF_001411555.2 Juglans regia | reverse complement strand
GCGAATCGAAGCAACTCTGATTTTTACAACTTTGCCCAACCTTTGTAGAAAACCAATTGAGCGCAGAGTGACAAAAATAAGAGGTTAGAGTCTTTTGTTCGCGGGCATCCTATCGTACTACCATTACGATTGGGTAAGTATGCCCCAACACGGGGCGAATTGGAGCAACTCTTATTTTTACCACTTTGCCCAGGCTTTGTACAAAACCGATTCAGCGCAAAGTGGCAAA
>NW_023363949.1:0-229 GCF_001411555.2 Juglans regia | reverse complement strand
GGGGGGGGGGGGGGGGGGTGGGGGAGAGAGAGAGAACTAACGGATCCTACTAATTTTATTCTTTATACCATGTGTCTCAATTTAAAAGGGTTTGATCTCCATTTGATGCTGCAATTTCTTAAGTTTTATTGAAATTAGTTTTCTAATATTTAATTTAACTAGTTTTTTCACTTTTCTCCTTCGGGCACAGATGCTAAGTCTCATCTTCTGTTTGATATATTTTCAAAAT
>NW_023363948.1:0-229 GCF_001411555.2 Juglans regia | reverse complement strand
TGACGTAGCATAACGTGACATGAACATAAGATGACAGACATGACATACTTCAAGACATAAATGTAACAGAATACATTTCATAACATGGCATACATGTAACATGCTACATTTCGTAACATGGCATACCATATAACAGACAACATTTCATAACATGGTGTAACATGTGACAGCGAATCTTACATGACATGAAATACATATAACAGATGGCATACTTAACTTAACATGACAT
>NW_023363947.1:0-229 GCF_001411555.2 Juglans regia | reverse complement strand
TATGGGAGAAGTTGCATTGTGAGAGAGTGAGTAACCAAATTCCATGGCATTTGAAACCCATTTGTCCCAAGTTTTCTTAGTAACCAAACATGAACGAACTAAATTGAGAGAGAGCGAGAGAGAGGGAGAGAGAGAGAGAGAGAGAGAGAGAGAGAGAGAGAGAGGGAAACCTTGTGAATCTTATTTTGTAGTCTTTCGCAGAGACGATGGTGAGAGAGCGAAGCCTTTG
>NW_023363946.1:0-229 GCF_001411555.2 Juglans regia | reverse complement strand
GAAACAATACACTATATCCTAGCAGAACTATCCGTAATCGGAACCTATTATGAAACCAGATCGGAAGACCCATTTCGTAAACCTAAAACTAACCACACCTTCGTAGCGTCAGAGAGACAGAAGGTAAAAACTCTTTGCGTAAGGGTCCAATACGTTTCCATGGCGGGAGTGGAGGGGCCCGGACGGTTTCCCCCCCCCCTTCTTCTCTCCCCCACCCCCCCCCTCCCCC
>NW_023363945.1:0-229 GCF_001411555.2 Juglans regia | reverse complement strand
CCCCCCCGCCGGTGGCATGGGGGGCGTGGCACACGCCCTTTCCATGGGCGCCAGGGGCATGCCCATGTGAGGGGGGCGGCATGGTCAGCCCTCCTGGCTGACCGTGTTGGGGCTTGCATGCCCCCCCTAAAGAGCATTTAGAGCCAAATCCCAACCGGCAGGAGGAAACATCAAATGTCCGAGGAAACATAAAGGCCTTTTTTATCGAAATACTTTGAATTTGGACGAG
>NW_023363944.1:0-229 GCF_001411555.2 Juglans regia | reverse complement strand
GGTGACCTCCTGGGAAGTCCTCGTGTTGCACCCCTCGTTTTTGTTTTTTCCGCCTTGCGAGATAAATTGACAAGAAGGAGCAATCGGGAGTGGATTTTTGGGAAAATCTCGCCCTGCCCATCGCGTAGCCATGGGTTTGGATCAGATCTCCGTTTGGATTGGGATCGGAAGGACGCTAGTATGTCGCTCAAGGATTATATGAATTTTAAGTAATTAGTTTGATGGGTGC
>NW_023363943.1:0-207 GCF_001411555.2 Juglans regia | reverse complement strand
CCTGAGAAAATACCTCAAGCTTTCTTGATTGAGCTTCTGCTTTTGCATTTTGAAGGTTCACCCAAGCTTGAATTTTTGCTGCTTCTCTTTGATACCTGTAATGAACCATATTCACAATTGGTAAACAGCATTCTGCATGATAATAAAACTTTACAAGCCAATTTACCTGAGGCAGCACTTGGTCTTTTCCTCTTCTTTCCACGCGGC
>NW_023363942.1:10000-12143 GCF_001411555.2 Juglans regia | reverse complement strand
ACAGCCCCATGGCATGCATAGCGGGCCCCGTGGCAAGCCCCATGGCATGCCTTGGCAGCCCCGTGGCAAGCCCCATGGCCTGCCTTGACAGCCCCATGGCTTGCCTTGACAGCCCCGTGGCAAGCCCCATGGCCTGACTTGACAGCCCCATGGCATGCCTTGGCAGCCCCGTGGCAAGCCCCATGGCATGCCTTGGCAGCCCCGCTCGCACGCCCCATGGCCTGCCTTGGCAGCCCCGTGGCTTGCCTTGACAGCCCCGTGGCAAGCCCCATGGCATGCCTTGGCAGCCCCGTGGCAAGCCCCATGGCCTGCCTTGACAGCCCCGCTCGCACGCCCCATGGCTTGCCTTGACAGCCCCATGGCATGCACAGCGAGCCCCGTGGCCTGACTTGACAGCCCCATGGCTTGCCTTGACAGCCCCGTGGCAAGCCCCATGGCATGCCTTGGCAGCCCCGCTCGCACGCCCCATGGCCTGCCTTGGCAGCCCCGTGGCTTGCCTTGACAGCCCCGTGGCAAGCCCCATGGCATGCCTTGGCAGCCCCGTGGCAAGCCCCATGGCCTGCCTTGACAGCCCTGCTCGCACGCCCCATGGCTTGCCTTGACAGCCCCATGGCATGCACAGCGAGCCCCGTGGCCTGACTTGACAGCCCCATGGCTTGTCTTGACAGCCCCGTGGCAAGCCCCATGGCATGCCTTGGCAGCCCCGCTCGCACGCCCCATGGCCTGCCTTGGCAGCCCCGTGGCTTGCCTTGACAGCCCCGTGGCAAGTCCCATGGCATGCCTTGGCAGCCCCGTGGCAAGCCCCATGGCATGCCTTGGCAGCCCCGCTCGCACGCCCCATGGCCTGCCTTGGCAGCCCCGTGGCTTGCCTTGACATGGCAAGCTTGCCTTGACAGCCCCATGGCAAGCCCCATGGCCTGACTTGACAGCCCCATGGCTTGCCTTGCACAGCGAGCCCCGTGGCAAGCCCCATGGCATGCCTTGGCAGCCCCGTGGCAAGCCCCATGGCCTGCCTTGACAGCCCCATGGTTTGCCCCGCTTGCACGCCCCATTGCAAGCCCAATGGCCTGACTTGACAGCCCCATGGCATGCCTTGGCAGCCCCGTGGCAAGCCCCATGGCATGCCTTGGCAGCCCCGCTCGCACGCCCCATGGCCTGCCTTGGCAGCCCCGTGGCTTGCCTTGACAGCCCCGTGGCAAGCCCCATGGCATGCCTTGGCAGCCCCGTGGCAAGCCCCATGGCCTGCCTTGACAGCCCCGCTCGCACGCCCCATGGCTTGCCTTGACAGCCCCATGGCAAGCCCCATGGCCTGACTTGACAGCCCCATGGCTTGCCTTGACAGCCCCATGGCATGCACAGCGAGCCCCGTGGCAAGCCCCATGGCATGCCTTGGCAGCCCCGTGGCAAGCCCCATGGCCTGCCTTGACAGCCCCATGGCTTGCCCCGCTTGCACGCCCCATTGGTTGCCTTGGCAGCCCCATGGCACGCCCCATGGCTTGGCTTGACAGCCCCATGGCACGCCCCATGGCACGCCCCATGGCATGCCCAGGCAGCCCCGTGGCAAGCCCCATGGCTTGCCTTGACAGCCCCGTGGCATGCCCCACGGCTTGCCTTGACAGCCCCGCTCGCACGCCCCATGGCCTGCCTTGACAGCCCCGTGGCATGCACAGCGAGGTTAGCACGGTGCCCACGGGCGATGCCTTGACAGCCCCATGGCTTGCCTCGGTGGTGCCCATGGCATGCCCCATGGCATGCACAGCGAGGTTAGCACGGTGCCCACGGGCCATGCCTTGACAGCCCCATGGCTTTCCTTGACAGCCCCATGGCATGCACAGCGAGGTTAGCACGGTGCCCACGGGCCATGCCTTGGCAGCCCGATGGCTTGCCTTGGCAGCCCCACTGGCATGCCCCATGGCTTGCCTTGACAGCCCCGTGGCTTGCCCCATGGCATGCCTTGACAGCCCCGCCGGCACGCCCCATGGCTTGCCATGGCAGCCCCATGGCTTGCCTTGACAGCCCCGTGGCAAGCCCCATGGCTCCCCATGGCTTGGCCCATGGCTTGCCCCAAGGCACGCCGCGACACACCCGTGGTGCTTTGCCTACCATGTCAAGCACACAAAGGTCCGACGAAGAACACCGTAGA
>NW_023363941.1:0-229 GCF_001411555.2 Juglans regia | reverse complement strand
TGGAACTCCTTTGTTCACGCTGGAGTGTCTAAATAGGTGTGAAATTCCCTTGGTTGACAAAGTACAGTCAACAGGTTGCGAATGGGGCCTAATTAGCTGGTCACCGGAGCGCGCCAGGCACTAACGTCGATGGTGCCACACATTACGTTACGTGTGTCCACAGCAAGTGTGGCACAAACAAATAAGTCATGGGGCCACAACAACTGTGGAGCATGAAGTATGGGGCCAC
>NW_023363940.1:0-229 GCF_001411555.2 Juglans regia | reverse complement strand
TAGCCAACGTGAGAAAGCCCCTAGCACGACCGATTGCCCCCATCAACAAGCCCATGCGCGGCACTAGGTGCCACCAAATCCGTCCCTAAAGCACAAGCTTGTTACTAGAAAGCAAGCGAGAATGTAGGAATCACCCCCACGAAAGCGAGCCCAAAAAACGGTCGTCGCCCGTCAAACCCCATGGAAGCGAGGCCAGCATCATCCGGATACCCCCGAGAGCAACAATGTG
>NW_023363938.1:0-229 GCF_001411555.2 Juglans regia | reverse complement strand
ACTTAAAACATAACATGAACGTGAACATGCATAATTTGAACATGAACTTGAGCATGACATAACATAAATGTGAACTTGGAACATAACGTAAATGTGAACATAACATAACATGAACTTGAAACATATTCTTGTCTCATGCGATTACTATGATTGCGTGAACGTAAACTTGAACGTAACATAACGTGAACTTGAAACATGACTTGAACGTGAAATACATGAACTTGAAATC
>NW_023363936.1:0-229 GCF_001411555.2 Juglans regia | reverse complement strand
AGATTCCACTAATTGATGGTAAAAACTAAAAATAAAAAATGCCAACCTCCTCTCCAATACCTTTACGGTCAATGCTCTTCAACACGATCAACACAAAAAAAAAATAATAAATGGAAAATGCAAGAATGGAGAAACAAATAATGAAAAAGGCATGAACAAAAAAGAAAAGAAAAACACAGCAAAATCCCAAAAAAAAAAAAAAAAACAAAAAAAAAAAAAAAAAAAAAAA
>NW_023363935.1:0-229 GCF_001411555.2 Juglans regia | reverse complement strand
TATAAATTGAATGGAAATAATTAATCCAATAAGCCCTGCTATGGATAACAAGAAAAACTTTAATAAAAAGGGTGAATTGCATATATATATATATATATATATATGCAATTCCCAAGATCCTATCTGGCCTGCATGTGAAAGAGATCATCAGATGGATGTTTGTCGTCAATTATTATGAGTACTGGCCGGGGAGGATTTTAGGGTTTTGAAATACGATATATATATATAT
>NW_023363934.1:0-229 GCF_001411555.2 Juglans regia | reverse complement strand
CATTCCAACTTGCCACTACCCCTCATTTCTTTTACCTTTTGTTTCAAGTTGTAATAGTCCTCAGTTTTGTGCCTTCTTGTTTTGTGATAAGTGCCGTACTTCTCGTTCTGTTGCTCATTGGTTGGTTCTTCTAACTTTGTTTTGTCCCAATTTTGTGTACTAGAATAGTGCACATAACCACTATTGTGTCTACAATAGGTTTGAACTTAATAGAAAATCAGAAATGGTT
>NW_023363933.1:0-229 GCF_001411555.2 Juglans regia | reverse complement strand
GGACAGTTGTTGAGGTCTCAACCCCTTGGGAGCCAAGCCAAACCAGCAAACAACCCATCGTCGGCCGAGAGCACGCGTAGGAATCTAGTGCTAAGAAGCACCAATCACCATGCCACACTCACACCTCAAGGATGCCATGCACGAGGATCGAACCCCCACGAAGATCAACGCATCAAGAAGGAAACCGTATCAAGGTTCAACCCCATGGGAACAAGGCCATCAAGGTCCG
>NW_023363932.1:0-229 GCF_001411555.2 Juglans regia | reverse complement strand
AGGCAGCGTGCGGCGGATTGGGGTGATGGGAAGTCCTCGCTGGCAGTTTCTGTGGGGGCACAGCGGGATGGAGCTCTCGATGGAGCGTGACTGTAGCGGCTTGGAAGCTGCTCTGTTTTAGACAACTAAAATAGAGGATTTCAGGGCTTGCAACAAAAGCTACGAGCGTTGGGGGGCAGCTCCGCGTGGCTGGGCACGGTGGTGAGGGTTGGACTGAGTTTCACAGTGG
>NW_023363931.1:0-3544 GCF_001411555.2 Juglans regia | reverse complement strand
TTCTTCAGGTGTAAATCCATTTCTGTTTATTCACTGATGTATTAACTCTGGGAAATAGACATTGATTTCATTACTGTTTTGCTCTATTGGGCGTAATCAGCAACTTGGTGTTCCTTTTAATATACAATCTATTTGCCGAAATTGCAATAGGTTTTGGTTTTCTAGGGAATAGATTGTATCTGGAAATGGGTTTAAATAGGTGAAAACAACCCTTCAATAAGAAAGAAATAGAAAAAAAGAAGGGATTTTGCCTGCATAGATGCTGGGACCAAAACAATTTCTAGACCCTTGCGAGTTCGTCTTCGTTGGCTTCTTGCTTTTATTTAAAACTCTGAGAAATTCAAGGACCTCTTCCTCTGAGAAACCCATTGGAGTGAGTCTTTCTTGGCTTCTTGGTTTGGGTTTAGAGATAATTGACGTTGTTTGAAATCAAGATAATCCATGAATTTTATTCCTGACAACATTTTCTGCTTTGAATCCAACTTTCAATTTCTGCTATATTAAAATTTTCGAATTTTGAAATGTCTGTTTTTTTATTCTTGTGGGTTAGGAAAAATTGTTAATGATTCTTTTGTATTCTTCTTGGTGATGAAAATTTCAGCTTCTTCGTGAGTTTTTCGTCGATTGTAAGAAACAAAATCAACCCAAGTCGTGGGTTGAAAATTTTAAAAATAGATATTGTTTTTAATTTGTTACAAACGACGACTTGGGTTGATAATGGGTATTGTTACGCAGCATAAAATGCTGATGAGTCTAAAATGCAGACTAGAATCAGGAAATGCAGACTATATTGAGAAGGTCATTTGCTCATAAGACTTTGAAGAAAAGGAAGAACATATAATTAGTTTTTTAAATTTCTGGGTTGACACTAAAACATTATGGCAGCAAATTTCTTCTATATTCACTAGTCGGCAATTACAATCTGGTTTTCATTTCTGATTTTGCCTTTTGTTTAGGAATTTGATTTTGTGTAGACGTGGGAAGAGTATGCAAACGAGTTGATCAAGAACATTGAAGAAAATAATGGTCTAGGCAGACATACCGGAGGGCCTGATGATCAGGAAAGAGGTATGTCAGGAATTCAAGCAAAATATATGCAATTGGTATTGATGCACCTCTTTTTTCAGTGATTAAAATATTGAACTTTGAAGGCTACAACTGGTTTTATAAACTAGGTAGGTATGTTCTGGTTTTATCAGAGCAACTTTTCTTTCATCCTACTATGTTCTACTATGTTAGGCAACAATTTTTGGTTTCCATCTCATAGGATGCAACACAAAAGCCCAAATCATATTTATGTTGTTTCCTTTCGAGTTTGTATTGTAAATAAACCTTTGTTTTAACAAAATGAAAACCTTACACGGTGAGAGTGCAGAAGTTGTTGATGCATTTTTCGGCCGCGACAATGTAGTCGGATGACCCACTCCTCTCATGTGCGGGTTTTTGCGGGTAGTGTATATGGGGTGTTTATTCATGGTTTATGGCAAGAAATAATGATGACCCATATATGTTCGACACTAAAACTTTCAGCTATGGGGTTTAGGGTGTAAATCCACTATGAGTAAAGTTTGATACAAGCTAGCCGAGGATGCCTCAACTAGAGGGCGTAAAATCCACTATAAATAGAGCTTGAGGTTCCTGAGCATGCCTCGAGAAAGGGGTGGGGAAGACCGCTGCAGGTTCTCGAGCATGCTTGGAGGAAAATGGGTGTGAGGGTGGCACTAGCCTCCCAGGAATTGCTCAAGGGGAGGGTGTGGCGAAAGTCGACCCCAAGGGGAGCGAACGAAGCTAAACCTAGCTTCCTGAGCATGCCTCGAGAAAGAGTTGGTGAAGACCGCCCCAGCTTCCCGAGCATGCTTCGTGGAAAATGGGAGCGAGGGTGGCACTAGCCTTCCAGGAATTGCTCAGGGGAGGGTGTAGCGAAAGCCGACCCCAGCTTCCCTCCCGACCTCGACGGAAGGTGTAGCCCAACTTCCTGAACTACCTCGATGGAAAGAGGATTGGGGGGAGGGGGGGAGGAGTGACGATGGGGCGGTCTCGAGGAAAAGGTGGCGAAAACCCACCAACCTAGCTTCCCAAGGATGCCTCGAACGAAGAGGGAACGAAGCTAAACCTAGCTTCCCGAGCATCCCTCGAGAAAGAGTTCGTGAAGACTGCCCCAGCTTCCGGAATGGGAGGGCGCAGCGAAGGCCGACCCCAGCTTCCCTCCTGACCTCGACGGAAGGTGTAGCCCAACTTCCTGAACTACCACGATGGAAAGAGGATCGGGGGGAGGGGGGGAGGAGTGACGATGGAGTGGTCTCGAGGAAAAGGTGGCGAAAACCCACCCACCTAGCTTCCAAAGGATGCCTCGAACGAAAAGGGAATGAAGCTAAACCTAGCTTCCCGAGCATGCCTCGAGAAAGAGTTATTGAAGACCAACCCCAGCTTCCCGAGTATGCTTCATGGAAAATGGGAGCGAGGGTGGCCTTCCAGGAATTGCTCGTGGGAGGGTGTAGCGAAAGCCGACCCCAGCTTCCCTCCCGACCTCGACGGTAGGTGTAGCCCAACTTCCTGAACTACCTCGATGGATAGAGGGTTGTGGGGAAGGGGTGGGGTGGAGGGGGAGTGACGATGGGGCAGTCTCGAGGAAGAGGAGGCGAAAACCCACCCACCTAACTTCCCAAGGATGCCTCGAAGGAAAAGGGAACGAAGCTAAACATAGCTTCCCGAGCATGCCTCGAGAAAGAGTTGGTGAAGACCACCCCAGCTTCCCGAGTATGCTTCGTGGAAAATGGGAGCGAGGGTGGCCTTCCAGGAATTGCTCATGGGAGGGCGCAGCGAAAGCCGACCCCAGCTTCCCACCCGACCTCGACGGAAGGTGTAGCCCAACTTCCTGAACTACCTCAATGGAAAAAGCGTTGGGGTGGGGGTGGGCGGGAGGGGGAGTGACGATGGGGCGGTCTCAAGGAAGAGGTGGCGAAAACCCACCCCCACCAAGCTTCCCAACGATGCCTCGATGGAAAACGAAACGAAGCTAAACCTAGCTTCCCGAGCATGCCTCGAGAAAGTGTTGGTGAAGACCGCCCCAGCTTCCCGAGTATGCTTCGTGGAAAATGGGAGCGAGGGTGGCCTTCCGGAATTGCTCATGGGAAAGTGTAGCGAAAGCCGACCCTAGCTTCCCTCCCGACCTCGACGATAGGTGTACCCCAACTTCCTGAACTACCTCGATGGATAGAGGGTTGGGGAAGGGATGGGGGGGAGGGGGAGTGACGATGGGGCGGTCTTGAGGAAGAGGTGGCGAAAATCCATCCCCACCAAGCTTCCCAAGGATGCCACGAAGGAAAAGGGAACGAAGCTAAACCTAGCTACCCGAGCATGCCTCGAGAAAGAGTTGGTGAAGACCGCCTAGCTTCCCGAGTATGCTTCGTGAAAAATGGGAGCGAGGGTAGCCTTCCAGGAATCGCTTATGGAAGGGTGCATCGAAAGCCGACCCCAGCTTCCCTCCTGACCTCGACGGAAGGTGTAACCTAACTTCTTGAACTACCTTGATGGAAAGAGGGTC
>NW_023363930.1:0-229 GCF_001411555.2 Juglans regia | reverse complement strand
GCTTGGGCAAAGTGGTAAAAATAGGAGTTGCTCCGATTCGCCCCATGTTGGGGAATACTTACCCTATGGTCATGGTAGTACCACAGGATGCCCGCGAGCAAAAGACTCCAACCTCTTATTTTTGCCACTCTGCGCTCAATTGGTTTTCTACAAAGCTTGGGCAAAGTGGTAAAAATAGGAGTTGCTCCAATTCACACCGTGTTGGGGCTTACTTACCCTATGGTCATGG
>NW_023363929.1:0-229 GCF_001411555.2 Juglans regia | reverse complement strand
CACGGTAAACTGAAGATCACAATTCCTGATAATTCCACTGGAGGAGTGGATGATAGTGCAGCAGCGCTTTCCTCCTATATTGACACAGTAGTTCGAGCTTATGCTCCATTTTATGTGCGCTCATGACGAGATGTTCCGAATGAGATTAAGGAGCACATTCGAAGTCGTGTGCTGGTGAGTTTACTTTTCAGTACATTTTTTTCACTTAGATTAATATATTATATTTTTT
>NW_023363928.1:0-229 GCF_001411555.2 Juglans regia | reverse complement strand
AACCAACGTAAACTCGAAGGCTTGCATGGTAACACGTGGACAACTTCAGAGTCCAGCCAGCACCCAAAGATGAGCACCGACTAGGACAAGGGGCAACGAGAGGGACAAATTCCATCTTTGTAGGTATGCAACACAGGAACCCTTCGGTAGCCCAACATGCTATTCACACGAGGAGCAAAAATGAGGAGGAGCACGCCTAACAGTTCGATGCACAAGCACGGAGCCTGTC
>NW_023363927.1:0-229 GCF_001411555.2 Juglans regia | reverse complement strand
ATCACAATAATAGTCCATAAGGTTGTGATCAAAAGAGTGCTGGAGATTGAACTCCACCAATACAAGTAGTAATCTGAGGTAACTATTGAAATACCATCTACGTCACACCGTCGCTTAGTCGGCCATTTCCAGTTGGTCGATTCCCGGTTCTCCTTCAGATCCTATAACAAAATCTACCATTCGGGGGGAATGGTAGTTGGGACTACCATAGTGAGATTTGATTACAAAT
>NW_023363926.1:0-229 GCF_001411555.2 Juglans regia | reverse complement strand
CCACACGCTCAGCTAGCCTTGTGCTTGGTTGGGGTGTGGTTCAATTTGTTTGATGTTGTGGTCTGGCGGACGTAACGGCGTGTGAGTGGTGACAAGGTTGTATGACTTGACAGGCTCCGTGCTTGTGCATCGAACTGTTAGGCGTGCTCCTCCTCATTTTTGCTCCTCGTGTGAATAGCATGTTGGGCTACCGAAGGGTTCCTGTGTTGCATACCTACAAAGATGGAAT
>NW_023363925.1:0-229 GCF_001411555.2 Juglans regia | reverse complement strand
ACTTTTGAACGGGTGCAAACGAAGACCCGAGATTGATAGGGTAGGGCTTAGGGATGTCGGTGAAGCTAATGGTGGTGGTGGTTGGCCGTGGGTGGCGGCGCAAAAGGCGGTAGAAGTGCAAAAATACCCAAAACGGAAATGTTGATGGTGGGGCTTCACCGGTGACAGATCGGAGGTGGGGTTGGGTCCATTGGGTTGCTAGGAGGTCGAGGATGATGTGGTGAGAAGA
>NW_023363924.1:0-229 GCF_001411555.2 Juglans regia | reverse complement strand
AAGTCCTCGTGTTGCACCCCTCGTTTTTGTTTTTTCCGCCTTGCGAGATAAATTGACAAGAAGGAGCACTCGGGAGTGGATTTTTGGGAAAATCTCGCCCTCCCATCGCGTAGCCATGGGTTTGGATCAGATCTCCGTTTGGATTGGGATCGGAAGGACGCTAGTATGTCGCTCAAGGATTATATGAATTTTAAGTAATTAGTTTGATGGGTGCGATCATACCAGCACT
>NW_023363923.1:0-229 GCF_001411555.2 Juglans regia | reverse complement strand
GTAAAATTACCCATCGGATTTCTTTCTTCTTTTAAAGTTTTCCTTTCATTTGGCTCTTTCCTGATATATATTCCTCATTCCTGCAGGGACAGTGATTTATTCCTATTGATTTTTCTTTTGGTTTGGGATTTATTTTTCAATATTTTCCTCCACAAAACCATTTGATTCTCGGATTTTTTTCCTTCTAATTCTTCATTTTTAGTCCTTTTTTTTTGGGGGGGGGGGGGGG
>NW_023363922.1:0-229 GCF_001411555.2 Juglans regia | reverse complement strand
TCCAAATTAGGTTAGAGAAGTTTTATTTGGACACTTGGCAAGATTTTAGCCACACTTAGTGAATGGTATTAGACACTTAACACAAAGAAGAACCATTAGATAGATTTGTGAAGGAATCAAGGTGTGAGATCATGCCACCTAAGCAAAGTTGTGTTTCATCTGTTCAACCAAATTGTGCCAGACCAAAGAGGGTTTCAACCCTAGCAAAACTCTAAATGATTGGAATCCA
>NW_023363921.1:0-207 GCF_001411555.2 Juglans regia | reverse complement strand
ACTGCCGAGGAGGCTGCCTTGGCCTACGACGAGGCTGCAATCAGCCTCCGCGGGATCAAGGCCAGGACCAACTTCGGCCTCCGCGGCCTTGTAATTACGCCACCGGTACTTTCCGTTGGTGCCGGTGCGTGTAATTATTTCGGCTGGATGCCCAAACAGGAATGCTTTTCCGGCGCTGGGAGTCCGCCTCCAGTGAGGTCGGAGTAC
>NW_023363920.1:0-4766 GCF_001411555.2 Juglans regia | reverse complement strand
ACCAACAAGGACTTGTCCAAATCGGTGCACGACGTGCTCCCGCAAAGGGTGTTGGTCGAGTAAGACAGCAGGACGGTGCCCACGGGCCATGCCTTGACAGCCCCGCTCGCACGCCCCATGGCTTGCCTTGACAGCCCCGTGGCTTGCCTTGGCAGCCCTGCTGGAAGCCCCATGGCTTGCCTTGGCAGCCCCGTGGCAAGCCCCATGGCCTGCCTTGACAGCCCCGCTGGAAGCCCCATGGCTTGCCTTGGCAGCCCCGTGGCAAGCCCCATGGCCTGTCTTGACAGCCCCATGGCTTGCCTTGACAGCCCCGTGGCAAGCCCCATGGCCTGACTTGACAGCCCCATGGCATGCCTTGGCAGCCCCGTGGCAAGCCCCATGGCATGCCTTGGCAGTCCATCGCCCCATGGCCTGCTCCAGCCCTGTGGTTTGCCTTTGATAGCCCCGTGGCAAGCCCCATGAGTAATGCCTTGGCAGCCCGGTGGCAAGCCCCATGGCCTGCCTTGACAGCCCCGCTCGCACGCCCCATGGCTTGCCTTGACAGCCCCATGGCATGCACAGCGAGCCCCGTGGCCTGACTTGACAGCCCCATGGCTTGCCTTGATAGCCCCGTGGCAAGCCCCATGGCATGCCTTGGCAGCCCTGCCTTGTCGCCCCATGCCTGCCTTTATAGCCCTGTGGCTTGCTCCTTTTGACAGCCCTGTGGCAGGCTCCCATGGCATGCCTTGGCAGCCCCGTGGCAAGCCCCATGGCCTGCCTTGACAGCCCCGCTCGCACGCCCCATGGCTTGCCTTGACAGCCCCATGGCAAGCCCTATGGCCTGACTTGACAGCCCCATGGCTTGCCTTGACAGCCCCGTGGCAAGCCCCATGGCATGCCTTGGCAGCCCCGCTCGCACGCCCCATGGTCTGCCTTGGCAGCCCCGTGGCTTGCCTTGACAGCCCCGTGGCAAGCCCCATGGCATGCCTTGGCAGCCCCGTGGCAAGCCCCATGGCCTGCCTTGGTGGTGCCTGCCTGCACGCCCCATGGTCTGTCTTTGCAGCCCTGTGGCTTCATATCTTTGATAGCCCTGTGGCAAGTCCTGGCATGTCTTCTATAGCCCCGTGGCAAGCCCCATGGCCTGCCTTGACAGCCCCGCTCGCACGCCCCATGGCTTGCCTTGACAGCCCCATGGTAAGCCCCATGGCCTGACTTGACAGCCCCATGGCTTGCCTTGACAGCCCCATGGCATGCACAGCGAGCCCCGTGGCAAGCCCCATGGCATGCCTTGGCAGCCCCGTGGTAAGCCCCATGGCCTGCCTTGACAGCCCCATGGCTTGCCCCGCTTGCACGCCCCATTGGTTGCCTTGGCAGCCCCATGGCACGCCCCATGGCTTGGCTTGACAGCCCCATGGCACGCCCCATGGCACGCCCCATGGCATGCCCAGGCAGCCCCGTGGTAAGCCCCATGGCTTGCCTTGACAGCCCCGTGGCATGCCCCACGGCTTGCCTTGACAGCCCCGCTCGCACGCCCCATGGCTTGCCTTGACAGCCCCATGGCATGCCTTGGCAGCCCCGTGGCAAGCCCCCTGGCTTGCCTTGACAGCCCCGTGGCATGCCCCACGGCTTGCCTTGACAGCCCCGCTCGCACGCCCCATGGCTTGCCTTGACAGCCCCATGGCATGCCTTGGCAGCCCCGTGGCAAGCCCCATGGCAAGCCCCATGGCCTGACTTGACAGCCTGACTTGACAGCCCCATGGCATGCCTTGACAGCCCCGCGGGCATGCCCCATGGCTTGCCTTGACAGCCCCATGGCACGCCCCATGGCCTGCCTTGACAGCCCTGTGGCATGCACAGCGAGGTTAGCACGGTGCCCACGGGCGATGCCTTGACAGCCCCATGGCTTGCCTCGGTGGTGCCCATGGCATGCCCCATGGCATGCACAGCGAGGTTAGCACGGTGCCCACGGGCCATGCCTTGACAGCCCCATGGCTTTCTTTGACAGCCCCATGGCATGCACAGCGAGGTTAGCACGGTGCCCACGGGCCATGCCTTGGCAGCCCGATGGCTTGCCTTGGCAGCCCCACTGGCATGCCCCATGGTTTGCCTTGACAGCCCCGTGGCTTGCCCCATGGCATGCCTTGACAGCCCCGCCGGCACGCCCCATGGCTTGCCATGGCAGCCCCATGGCTTGCCTTGACAGCCCCGTGGCAAGCCCCATGGCTCCCCATGGCTTGGCCCATGGCTTGCCCTAAGGCACGCCGCGACACACCCGTGGTGCTTTGCCTACCATGTCAAGCACACAAAGGTCCGACGAAGAACACCGTAGATCACACAAACTCTACAAAAGCAATCTTCCTTGTTGCCTCAAAAGATTGCAATACAACACTCACAACATGGCCCCCCAATGTTGCCACCTGACGTGCATGAACGGGGGCGAACACTTGTCTCGTGCTTTTGGACAATTGAAACCACCCAAATTGGTTTCCTAAATTCATTCCAATACATCTTGGATGTGTTCCAAGCATCACCTATCGATTTTTGCCTATTTCGATTTTTTTTGATTTTTCGGATTTATTTAATCAAAAAAATTAAATAAAAAAATCCCGATGTCGAAAAATTGTGAGGCTTGCTCCTACTTCAAGATATGATTTTTCTAAGCATACCTGCAAAAAATCTCGTCCAAATTCAAAGTATTTCGATAAAAAAGGCCTTTATGTTTCCTCGGACATTTGATGTTTCCTCCTGCCGGTTGGGATTTGGCTCTAAATGCTCTTTAGGGGGGGCATGCAAGCCCCAATATGGTCAGCCAGGAGGGCTGACCATGCCGCCCCCCTCACATGGGCATGCCCCTGGCGCCCATGGAAAGGGCGTGTGCCACGCCCCCCATGCCACCGGCGGGGGGGTATCGCCTCCCCCGCCGCCGGCGGTGGTTGTGGCGGCGGCCGCCGCCGGCCGACCATGTCCCGACGACCGTTTTTTGGGCTCGTTTTCGTGGGGGTGATTCCTACATTCTCGATTGCTTTCTAGCAACAAGCTTGTGCTTTAGGGACGGATTTGGTGGCACCTAGTGCCACGCATGGGTTTGTTGATGGGGGCAATCGGTCGTGCTAGGGGCTTTCTCACGTTGGCTAGCCCTCGTGTGCTCTAGTCTACCCCATGGCGGTTGGGCCTATTTGTTTGGATGCCTCCTTTGCAACATGCTTGTGCACGGCGGATGGTGTTATGGCACCCAGTGCTACGCACATTGTTGCTCTCGGGGGTATCCGGATGATGCTGGCCTCGCTTCCATGGGGTTTGACGGGCGACGACCGTTTTTTGGGCTCGCTTTTGTGGGGGTGATTCCTACATTCTCGCTTGCTTTCTAGCAACAAGCTTGTGCTTTAGGGACGGATTTGGTGGCACCTAGTGCCGCGCATGGGCTTGTTGATGGGGGCAATCGGTCGTGCTAGGGGCTTTCTCACGTTGGCTTGCCCTCGGGTGCTCTAGTCTGCCCCATGGCGGTTGGGCCTATTTGTTTGGATGCCTCCTTTGCAACATGCTTGTGCACGGCGGATGGTGTTATGGCACCCAGTGCTACGCACATTGTTGCTCTCGGGGGTATCTGGATGATGCTGGCCTCGCTTCCATGGGGTTTGACGGGCATCTCCATTTTTCATTTTACATTTGGTTGGCCGCATGGTGGCCGGGCCGGGCCTGGGTGTTTGTTTGCTTCCTCTTTGACGTAGATGTGCACGGCGGATGGTGTTATGGCACCCAGTGCTACGCACATGCTTCATTGAGGTGGCTTCCTGACCTTGATGGCCTTGTTCCCATGGGGTTGAACCTTGATACGGTTTCCTTCTTGATGCGTTGATCTTCGTGGGGGTTCGATCCTCGTGCATGGCATCCTTGAGGTGTGAGTGTGGCATGGTGTTTGCGCTTCTTAGCACTAGACTCTCCAATGCCGTCAGCCTAATTTACGGGTTGTTTGCTACCGGTTTGGCTTGGTTCTGGCAATTGAGACCTCAACAAATCAGTCCCCGGATTGTTGGCCATTATTTTCTTTCTCTTATTCCCATGATTTCAATGGCAGGCTCCTCGACACCACGTTTCCACACGCTCAGCTAGCCTTGTGCTTGGTTGGGGTGTGGTTCAATTTGTTTGATGTTGTGGTCTGGCGGACGTAACGGCGTGTGAGGGGAGACAAGGTTGTATGTCTTGACAGGCTCCGTGCTTGTGCATCGAACTGTTAGGCGTGCTCCTCCTCATTTTTGCTCCTCGTGTGAATAGCATGTTGGGCTACCGAAGGGTTCCTGTGTTGCATACCTACAAAGATGGAATTTGTCCCTCTCGCTGCCCCTTGTCCTTGTCGGTGCTCATCTTTGGGTGCTGGCTGGACTCTGAAGTTGTCCACGTGTTACCATGCAAGCCTTCGAGTTTACGTTGGTTGTCATGGACCATGTGGGCGTTCTCGTGCTCTTGGATGCGGAACATTGTGTTGGTGTGGGGGTCTCCGGCCTCTTTATCCCAAACCGAGCGTTCTCGTTTGACACGAACGATTGTCGTGCTCGCGTCTTGATCCTATCCTCCTTCCGGAGTGGTAGGTTTACGTGCGGTGCCGGCATCGAGAATGAATGCTACCTGGTTGATCCCGCCAGTAGTCATATGCTTGTCTCAAAGATTAAGCCATGCATGTGTAAGTATGAACTAATTCAGACTGTGAAACTGCGAATGGCTCATTAAATCAGTTATAGTTTATTTGATGGTATCTGCTACTCGGATAACCGTAGTAATTCTAGAGCTAA
>NW_023363919.1:0-229 GCF_001411555.2 Juglans regia | reverse complement strand
AAGTGATCTTCAAACCAAAACATCACATGGTTCAAAAAGGTGTCCTAAAACAGATCCAAGCTTCAAACTCAAGATCACATGGGTAAACATCAACCAAAACATAAATTTAGCCAAGAACATCATCGCTTTGGCCTAACCGAATATCTCCTTCCATAAAATTTCATATGTTCGAAACTAACATCAAATATCTTCAAAATAACATTCTAACATGTATATAAGATGCTTAGGA
>NW_023363918.1:0-229 GCF_001411555.2 Juglans regia | reverse complement strand
ACACAAGAGTATAAAAAACATATGCTCGAATAAAAAAAGAGCTTTCCTTAGATCAAATTGCATGCATGGCTTCCGCTTCGTTCACAAGGAAAGCCTCACCATACTACATTTGGGAAAATGTTTGTGAATGTTTGTGAATAGTAGTGAAAAGTAATGAAAAAATAATAATAATATATTAAATAGTAGTAAAAAGTAGGCAAAACATAATAAAATAAGAAATAATAGTAAA
>NW_023363917.1:0-229 GCF_001411555.2 Juglans regia | reverse complement strand
ATAAATATTATAGTAATGTTATTTTTTATTTATATATTATAGTGATTTTATTTTTAATTTATATATAATAGTGATAAATATTATAGTAGTTTATTTTTTATTTATATATAATAGTGATTTTATTTTATATATATATATATATATATATTATAGTGATTTTATTTTTTATTTATATATTATAGCGATTTTATTTTTTATTTATATATAATAGTGATAAATATTTTTTATT
>NW_023363916.1:0-229 GCF_001411555.2 Juglans regia | reverse complement strand
ACCATTTAGGGTTTTGGTTTCAACCAAGCTTTTGGGGTTTCAATTGGATTCCAATCATTTAGGGTTTTGCTAGGGTTGAAACCCTCTTTGGTCTGGCACAATTTAGTTGAACAGATGAAACACAACTTTGCTTAGGTGGCATGATCTCACACCTTGATTCCTTCACAAATCTATCTAATGGTTCTTCTTTGTGTCAAGTGTCTAATACCATTCACTAAGTGTGGCTAAA
>NW_023363915.1:0-229 GCF_001411555.2 Juglans regia | reverse complement strand
ATGTCATGTAAGATTCACTGTCACATGTTACACCATGTTATGAAATGTTGTCTGTTATATGGTATGCCATGTTACGAAATGTTGCATGTTACATGTATGTCATGTTATGAAATGTATTCTGTTATATTTATGTCTTGAACTATGTCATGTCTGTCATCTTATGTTCATGTCATGTTATGCTACGTCAGGACTTTTGTCTTTTATGTCACGATCATGTTACGTCACGTTA
>NW_023363914.1:0-229 GCF_001411555.2 Juglans regia | reverse complement strand
TTCTTAATGGTTTTTTTTTAGGTGAAAATAGACAGGTGTTTTATATCCTAATCAGAAGGTTTCTAAATGCTTAATGATCAAGGCTAGGAGGAATAAATCAAACTTCATGCCTTAATCACAACTTACTTAAAACCCATGCACATTTTGATGATTAGAACAAGATAGAATTTAAAACCTATCATGGCATGCTTCTAATAAAAAAATCAAATATTCCATGATCATTCTAAGA
>NW_023363913.1:0-229 GCF_001411555.2 Juglans regia | reverse complement strand
TCCAAAGAATTCTCATGAATTTTATGTATTTTTGCACTAACCCTTTTCACTGTATTTTTTGGCATGCCGGACTGAGTCCGAGGAGTACGGGGGTCGGATGGATTTGTGATTGGAGTTGTTGGTTTGATTGGATTGGATTGGTTATTGGTTATTGGTTATTGATGGATTTTTGGATTGGTTGGTTCATGTGCATTTCATTATTTCATGCATGTTCATGTTTGTAAAGGAA
>NW_023363912.1:0-229 GCF_001411555.2 Juglans regia | reverse complement strand
ACTTTTGTAATGGAAGAGAAGCTTAAGGCTAGAGAGAGAGTATTCTCCTCGAACGTAATGATCATTTAAATATTAATGAGGAATCTCATTCCTATTCGTTTATTATAAATTTTCAGGCAGACCACCTTTGACCCTTCCAACTTAGCCATTCGGCCGGAAGATGCTGGGAAATTTAGTTTGAGGAGCAGATCAAGCAGATGAAGTGGAACAGATAAAAACAAAAAAAAAA
>NW_023363910.1:0-1140 GCF_001411555.2 Juglans regia | reverse complement strand
TATAATCCTTGAGCGACATACTAGCGTCCTTCCGATCCAAATCCAAACGGAGAACTGATCCAAACCCATTGCTACGCGATGGGCAGGGCGAGATTTTCTCAAAAATCCACCCCCGAGTGGTCCTTCTTGTCAATTTATCTCGCAAGGCGGAGAAAACAAAATCGAGGGGTGCAACACGAGGACTTCCCAGGAGGTCACCCATCCTAGTACTACTCTCGCCCAAGCACGCTTAACTGCGGAGTTCTGATGGGATCCGGTGCATTAGTGCTGGTATGATCGCACCCATCAAACTAATTACTTAAAATTCATATAATCCTTGAGCGACATACTAGCGTCCTTCCGATCCCAATCCAAACGGAGATCCGATCCAAACCCATGGCTACGCGATGGGCAGGGCGAGATTTTCCCAAAAATCCACTCCCGAGTGCTCCTTCTTGTCAATTTATCTCGCAAGGCGGAAAAAACAAAAACGAGGGGTGCAACACGAGGACTTCCCAGGAGGTCACCATCCTAGTACTACTCTCGCCCAAGCACGCTTAACTGCGGAGTTCTGATGGGATCCGGTGCATTAGTGCTGGTATGATCGCACCCATCAAACTAATTACTTAAAATTCATATAATCCTTGACCGACATACTAGCGTCCTTCCGATCCCAATCCAAACGGAGATCTGATCCAAACCCATGGCTACGCGGTGGGCAGGGCGAGATTTTCCCAAAAATCCACTCCCGAGTGCTCCTTCTTGTCAATTTATCTCGCAAGGCGGAAAAAACAAAAACGAGGGGTGCAACACGAGGACTTCCCAGGAGGTCACCCATCCTAGTACTACTCTCGACCAAGCACGCTTAACTGCGGAGTTCTAATGGGATCCGGTGCATTAGTGCTGGTATGATCGCGCCCATCAAACTAATTATTTAAAATTCATATAATCCTAGTGCGACGTACTAGCGTCTTTCCGATCCAAATGCGAACCGGCGATCTGATCAAAACCCATAGCTACGCGATCGGCAGGGCGCGATTTTCCTAAAAATCCACTCCCGAGTGGTCCTTATTGTCAATTCCTCTCGCAAGGCGGAAAAAACAAAAACGAGGGGTGCAACACGAGGACTTCGCAGGAGGTCACCCACCCTAGTACTACTCT
>NW_023363909.1:0-229 GCF_001411555.2 Juglans regia | reverse complement strand
TAGGACACATTTTTAAACCATGTGATGTGTTAGTTTGAAGATCACATGTCTTTAAGCCATGGATCAAGAGATTGATCATAGTTAGTTGGGAAAATCAGTTTCTGTTTTGGACTAAGTTTAAAACCAAAAACTCCAAGTGTTGTTTTTTGTTTTTTGGTGAGTTTTGTTTGATGTTTTAAAGCATGTTTGATCTTAGGATGATGTTATGAATATGTTAGAAGTAAGATTT
>NW_023363908.1:0-229 GCF_001411555.2 Juglans regia | reverse complement strand
TTTTTTTTTACTGAACTTCACCAATTTGCAGTGGTTTACAAAAGGCTGGGATTACTCTTTCAGCAAGAAGCAGAACAAGATTCCAAAGAACTGCCATAACTTTTCACAGTGCCAAAGATTTTCCATAAGACGAGCACAGGAACAAAAGAACAAAAAAAAAAAAAAAAAAAAAAAAAAAAAAAAAAAAAAAAAAAAAAAAAAAAAAAAAAAAAAAAAAAAAAAAAAAAAA
>NW_023363907.1:0-229 GCF_001411555.2 Juglans regia | reverse complement strand
TGGGATAACATCATAGGATTTCGGTCCTATTGTGTTGGCCTTCGGGATCGGAGTAATGATTAACAGGAACAGTCGGGGGCATTCGTATTTCATAGTCAGAGGTGAAATTCTTGGATTTATGAAAGTCGAACAACTGCGAAAGCATTTGCCAAGGATGTTTTCATTAATCAAGAACGAAAGTTGGGGGCTCGAAGACGATCAGATACCGTCCTAGTCTCAACCATAAACG
>NW_023363906.1:0-229 GCF_001411555.2 Juglans regia | reverse complement strand
GCAATGTGCGAGGCACATTTGCCCAGTTGAAAAATAATTTATTTTGTAAAATATAAATATGTTTTGGGTTAAAAAAAAATGTAATCATAAGTAAAATAAGTAGTATATAGAGAATTTTTTATGAACTCAATTTCTGCACTTAACAAGTGAAAAGAGATATGGAGAATTTTTGTGATAGTGATAGTACTTCACTGCATAAATCGAAGCAATCCAACCGAAGAAAAAAAAA
>NW_023363905.1:0-229 GCF_001411555.2 Juglans regia | reverse complement strand
GTAACAGATGGCATACTTAACTTAACATGACATGCTTGCAATGTATAGGAATACGTGACAGAATATCTTTTATAACAGATGAATAATTCATGACAAAATAAATTCTGTGTAACAGATAAATATGTAATGACTTGGCATGGCACATATAATAACATGCATACATACAATTTAGTTCCCTTACTTATCACTCATACACATTAAACTGATAGTAAGTTAAAAGCTAACTTAC
>NW_023363904.1:0-229 GCF_001411555.2 Juglans regia | reverse complement strand
AGAAAGTTTGAAAGAATGAAAATTATGATGTAGTTTGCACCATCTGTAACCTTAATTTGATAAGAATCATTTCCTGAAAGTCTGCCGACCTATAACCTCAAACTCAATAATAATCATTTTTCAAACTGCGCACATTCAATAACTTAGTTTTGATCCAAAACAAATGTCCTAATGGTTGCAGACTCGATAACAACTAATTCGATCAAACTTGCATACTAAAACAACAAAA
>NW_023363903.1:0-229 GCF_001411555.2 Juglans regia | reverse complement strand
CGCGCCCCGCCATGGTGATGCCCTGCCGCCGATTTTAAAGACCACCGAATACGGCACCGAACGGAGCGGCGAGTAGCCCGCACGCGCGGCTCGAAGTTACAGCGTCGGTCGACGCGTGGCCTCCACGCACCACCCGGGAGCCCTCCGCCAACACCACGTGCGGCGTTTCTGGAGTCTGTGAGTCCGAGATCTCCAAGGTCGACTGGCGGTTCCCCCCCCGAGAGGCGCG
>NW_023363902.1:0-229 GCF_001411555.2 Juglans regia | reverse complement strand
GAAAAGAGACAACTTAGAATAAAATTACCATTTTACCCTCTACATGTGGGCAAATGACCATTTTACCCCCTAACTTAAGGATTTGATATCCTAATTCCAAAAAATTACCAAAATTTACATTCCTCATGTAAATTTTGTCCCAAACTCAAATCTCAACCCAGAAAAATTTAAAACCAATCACAACTATGAAAAACTCACTATGGCCGAAACCTACATAGGCCATTTGTCT
>NW_023363901.1:0-229 GCF_001411555.2 Juglans regia | reverse complement strand
CAGCACCCAAAGATGAGCACCGACAAGGACAAGGGGCAACGAGAGGGACAAATTCCATCTTTGTAGGTATGCAACACAGGAACCCTTCGGTAGCCCAACATGCTATTCACACGAGGAGCAAAAATGAAGAGGAGCACGCCTAACAGTTCGATGCACAAGCACGGAGCC
This sequence comes from Juglans regia, assembly GCF_001411555.2. Taxonomy (NCBI): domain Eukaryota; kingdom Viridiplantae; phylum Streptophyta; class Magnoliopsida; order Fagales; family Juglandaceae; genus Juglans; species Juglans regia. The sequence continues at coordinate 61 of NW_023363901.1, read as the reverse complement.
TGTCAAGACATACAACCTTGTCACCACTCACACGCCGTTACGTCCGCCAGACCACAACATC
>NW_023363900.1:0-631 GCF_001411555.2 Juglans regia | reverse complement strand
ATGTCGAGCGGAAGTCGAGCGAACCTCTCTGGAAGAGTTCTGCTCGAGCGACAGGTCGAGCGAACCTCGAGCGTCGAGCGCACGTCGAGCTCCGATCTTATGTCGGAGCTCCTATAGGAGGTCGGAGCTCCGACCTCCGATCGGAGTCGGACTCCGACTCCAGTTCGGAGTCGGAGTCGGAGCTCCAATTTGGCTCCGACTCTTGTCGGAGTCGGAGGTCGGAAACGAGCACTCCGACTCCGTCGGAGTCGGAGCCCAGCCCTAATGCCTAGTCAGCTACGCGCATACCGAAACCATTACAAGAAAAATAGATTTTTGTCATCAATTTATTATAATTAAAAGATTATTTATAATTAACTTTAATTATAAATAATTATTTTATTAAAATTAACTGATCGTAAATAAATAATTTTTTTATAAACATACCCGAGTTTTCTCAAAATTGAAAAAGAGTCTTCTAATCTATTTGGAATTAAAAACTTGATTTTTTTTTTTTGGTTTTACTGATTTTAAAAATTTAAATAAAAAAAGAAAAAATAGGGATCAATTGCGATATCATGATGCGTGAGGTTTAGCCGAATACCTAAACCTCACGGAAAAAAGCGATATTTGTTGTAGTGTGCGTTGCTTT
>NW_023363899.1:0-229 GCF_001411555.2 Juglans regia | reverse complement strand
ACAAACAAGTAATATACAATAACTAAATAAAACCAATAAAACCACAAACTTTAAATTAAATAATTTTCAAATCACAACTTTTAAAACTTTCTGGTACTGCACCTATGGGACATGTGGTTTTACCTAGAGCCGAACTGCTCTGATACCACCTGTGGCGCCCCCGACCCCCATGTAAGGAAAACACGGGAATCGAGACGCCGGGATGATGACAACACGGTCACACATCCCA
>NW_023363898.1:0-229 GCF_001411555.2 Juglans regia | reverse complement strand
GTGCTTCTTAGCACTAGATTCCTACGCGTGCTCTCGGCCGACGATGGGTTGTTTGCTGGTTTGGCTTGGCTCCCAAGGGGTTGAGACCTCAACAACTGTCCCGATTGTTACTATTTTCTCTTCTCCTATTTCCCATGCCTAGCGGGGCAGGCTCGACACCACACAATGCTTCCACACGCTCAGCTAGCCTTGTGCTTGGTTGGGGTGTGGTTCAATTTGTTTGATGTTG
>NW_023363897.1:0-229 GCF_001411555.2 Juglans regia | reverse complement strand
AAATTAATTACTAACAATTAGAAATGTGAAAAGAGACAACTTAGAGTAAAATTACCATTTTACCCTCTACATGTGGGCAAATGACCATTTTACCCCCTAACTTAAGGATTTGATATTCTAATTCCAAAAATTACCAAAATTTACATTCCTCATGTAAATTTTGTCCCAAACTCAAATCTCAACTCAGAAAAATTTAAAACCAATAACAACTATGAAAAACTCACTATGG
>NW_023363896.1:0-230 GCF_001411555.2 Juglans regia | reverse complement strand
TCTTGGATGCGGAACATTGTGTTGGTGTGGGGGGTCTCCGGCCTCTTTATCCCAAACCGAGCGTTCTCGTTTGACACGAACGATTGTCGTGCTCGCGTCTTGAGCCTATCCTCCTTCCGGAGTGGTAGGTTTACGTGCGGTGCCGGCATCGAGAATGAATGCTACCTGGTTGATCCTGCCAGTAGTCATATGCTTGTCTCAAAGATTAAGCCATGCATGTGTAAGTATGA
>NW_023363895.1:0-230 GCF_001411555.2 Juglans regia | reverse complement strand
TCACTATAATATATAAATAAAAAATAAAATCACTATAATATTTATCACTATTAAATATAAATAAAAAATAAAATCACTATAATATTTATCACTATTATATATAAATTAAAAATAAAATTACTATAGTATATAAATAAAAAATAACATTACTATAATATTTATCACTATTATATATATATAAATAAAATCATTATAATATTTATCACTATTATATATAAATTAAAAATAAA
>NW_023363894.1:0-230 GCF_001411555.2 Juglans regia | reverse complement strand
TTGGAAGCTGTTGACTGTTCGTGGGGAGTGACTGGTTTGCTGGAACCGTTGAAGGAGGAGTTATGTTGATGTCGTTTGCAGTAGGGAAGGGGGTGGAGTGGGACCGGGTGCCATCAGTGGTGGTGTTAGGAGGTGTAGTGGCCTGCTGCAGATCTGAGCACTAGAGGCGGGGTAAAAGGTATAGGGGGGCGGGGGGGGGCCCGGGGAAAGAAAATGGAAGGGTTTGGGGG
>NW_023363893.1:0-230 GCF_001411555.2 Juglans regia | reverse complement strand
TGCTGAGATTTGTAATCAAATCTCACTGTGGTAGTCCCAACTACCATTCCCCCCAAATGGTAGATTTTGTTACAGGATCTGAAGGAGAATCGGGAATCGACCAACTGGAAATGGTCGACTAAGCGACGATGCGATGTAGGTGTTAATACAGTAGTTACCTCAGATTACTACTTGTATTCGTAGAGTTCAATCTCCATCACTCTTTTGATCACAACCATATGGATTAATAT
>NW_023363891.1:0-230 GCF_001411555.2 Juglans regia | reverse complement strand
GCACGAGGATCGAACCCCCACGAAGATCAACGCATCAAGAAGGAAACCGTATCAAGGTTCAACCCCATGGGAACAAGGCCATCAAGGTCCGGAAGCCACCTCAGTGAAGCATGTGCGTAGCACTGGGTGCCATAACACCATCCGCCGTGCACATCTACGTCAAAGAGGAAGCAAACAAACACACAGGCCCGGCCACCATGCGGCCAACCAAATGTAAAATGAAAAATGGA
>NW_023363890.1:0-3123 GCF_001411555.2 Juglans regia | reverse complement strand
GCACGCCCCATGGCTTGCCTTGACAGCCCCATGGCATGCACAGCGAGCCCCGTGGCCTGACTTGACAGCCCCATGGCTTGCCTTGACAGCCCCGTGGCAAGCCCCATGGCATGCCTTGGCAGCCCTGCTCGCACGCCCCATGGCCTGCCTTGGCAGCCCCGTGGCTTGCCTTGACAGCCCCGTGGCAAGCCCCATGGCATGCCTTGGCAGCCCCGTGGCAAGCCCCATGGTCTGCCTTGACAGCCCCGCTCGCACGCCCCATGGCTTGCCTTGACAGCCCCATGGCATGCACAGCGAGCCCCGTGGCCTGACTTGACAGCCCCATGGCTTGCCCTGACAGCCCCGTGGCAAGCCCCATGGCATGCCTTGGCAGCCCCGCTCGCACGCCCCATGGCCTGCCTTGGCAGCCCTGTGGCTTGCCTTGACAGCCCCGTGGCAAGCCCCATGGCATGCCTTGGCAGCCCCGTGGCAAGCCCCATGGCCTGCCTTGACAGCCCCGCTCGCACGCCCCATGGCTTGCCTTGACAGCCCCATGGCAAGCCCCATGGCCTGACTTGACAGCCCCATGGCTTGCCTTGACAGCCCTGTGGCAAGCCCCATGGCATGCCTTGGCAGCCCCGCTCGCACGCCCCATGGCCTGCCTTGGCAGCCCCGTGGCTTGCCTTGACAGCCCCGTGGCAAGCCCCATGGCATGCCTTGGCAGCCCCGTGGTAAGCCCCATGGCATGCCTTGGCAGCCCCGCTCGCACGCCCCATGGCCTGCCTTGGCAGCCCCGTGGCTTGCCTTGACAGCCCCGTGGCAAGCCCCATGGCATGCCCTGGCAGCCCTGTATAAGCTTCCCCATGGCCTGCCTTGGACAGGCCCCTGTCGCCCCATGGCTTCTGTCTGATTAGCTCCCATGGCAAGCCCCATGGCCTGTCTTGACAGCCCCATGGCTTGCCTTGACAGCCCCATGGCATGCACAGCGAGCCCCGTGGCAAGCCCCATGGCATGCCTTGGCAGCCCCGTGGCAAGCCCCATGGCCTGCCTTGACAGCCCCATGGCTTGCCCCGCTTGCACGCCCCATTGGTCGCCCTGGCAGCCCCATGGCACGCCCCATGGCTTGGCTTTCAGACAGTCCCATATATCGCCCCATGGCACGCCCCATGGCATGCCCATAGGCAGCCCTGCAAGTCCCATGGTTTGTCTTTGACAGCCCTGGGGTGGCACGTCCCACTTGGCTTGCCTGACAGCCCCTGCCCCTGCACGCCCCACGGTTTGCTCCTGACAGCCCCATGCTGGCACATGCCTTGGCAGTCCCTGGTGGCAAGCCCCATGGCTTGCCTTGCCAGCCCCGGGGCATGCCCCACGGCTTGCCTTGACAGCCCCGCTCGCACGCCCCATGGCTTGCCTTGACAGCCCCATGGCATGCCTTGGCAGCCCCGTGGCAAGCCCCATGGTTTGCCTCGACAGCCCCGCGTGCACGCCCCATGGCTTGCCTTCACAGCCCCATGGCAAGCCCCATGGCCTGACTTGACAGCCTGACTTGACAGCCCCATGGCATGCCTTGACAGGCCCGCGGGCATGCCCCATGGCTTGCCTTGACAGCCCCATGGCACGCCCCATGGCCTGCCTTGACAGCCCCGTGGCATGCACAGCGAGGTTAGCACGGTGCCCACGGGCGATGCCTTGACAGCCCCATGGCTTGCCTTGGTGGTGCCCATGGCATGCCCCATGGCATGCACAGCGAGGTTAGCACGGTGCCCACGGGCCATGCCTTGACAGCCCCATGGCTTTCCTTGACAGCCCCATGGCTTTCCTTGACAGCCCCATGGCATGCACAGCGAGGTTAGCACGGTGCCCACGGGCCATGCCTTGGCAGCCCGATGGCTTGCCTTGGCAGCCCCACTGGCATGCCCCATAGCTTGCCTTGACAGCCCCGTGGCTTGCCCCATGGCATGCCTTGACAGCCCCGCCGGCACGCCCCATGGCTTGCCATGGCAGCCCCATGGCTTGCCTTGACAGCCCCGTGGCAAGCCCCATGGCTCCCCATGGTTTGGCCCATGGCTTGCCCCAAGGCACGCCGCGACACACCCGTGGTGCTTTGCCTACCATGTCAAGCACACAAAGGTCCGACGAAGAACACCGTAGATCACACAAACTCTACAAAAGCAATCTTCCTTGTTGCCTCAAAAGATTGCAATACAACACTCACAACATGGCCCCCCAATGTTGCCACCCGACGTGCATGAACGGGTGCGAACACTTGTCTCGTGCTTTTGGACAATTGAAACCACCCAAATTGGTTTCCTAAATTCATTCCAATACATCTTGGATGTGTTCCAAGCATCACCTATCGATTTTTGCCTATTTTCGATTTTTTTTGATTTTCGGATTTATTTAATCAAAAAAATTAAATAAAAAAATCCCGATGTCGAAAAATTGTGAGGCTTGCTCCTACTTCAAGATATGATTTTTCTAAGCATGCCTGCAAAAAATCTCGTCCAAATTCAAAGTATTTCGATAAAAAAGGCCTTTATGTTTCCTCGGACATTTGATGCTTCCTCCTGCCGGTTGGGATTTGGCTCTAAATGCTCTTTAGGGGGGGCATGCAAGCCCCAACATGGTCAGCCAGGAGGGCTGACCATGCCGCCCCCCTCACATGGGCATGCCCCTGGCGCCCATGGAAAGGGCGTGTGCCACGCCCCCATGCCACCGGCGGGGGGGTATCGTCTCCACCGCCGCCGGCGGTGGTTGTGGCGGCGGCCGCCGCCGGCCGACCATGTCCCGACGACCGTTTTTTGGGCTCGTTTTCGTGGGGGTGATTCCTACATTCTCGGTTGCTTTCTAGCAACAAGCTGGTGCTTTAGGGACGGATTTGGTGGCACCTAGTGCCACGCATGGGCTTGTTGATGGGGGCAATCGGTCGTGCTAGGGGCTTTCTCACGTTGGCTAGCCCTCGTGTGCTCTAGTCTACCCCATGGCTGTTGGGCCTATTTGTTTGGATGCCTCCTTTGCAACATGCTTGTGCACGGCGGATGGTGTTATGGCACCCAGTGCTACGCACATTGTTGCCTCGGGGTATCCCATGATGCTGTTCTGCTTCCATGGGTTTGACTCCGCGACACCGCTTTTTGGGCCTCG
>NW_023363889.1:0-230 GCF_001411555.2 Juglans regia | reverse complement strand
TACGTACTTAATTCTGGTCGATATTGAGCTGATTTTAAAAAATTATAAATATAAAGTATGAAAATAAATAATAATTAATGCATAGATTAACTCTTTTTAAAAAATATTACTTTTTGATAATATATATATATTTTTTAAAGAAAGTGCTTGTATTTGCCTATCTTAAAATTATAACTTAGAATGCAACATAAAACTAACTGGCATCATCCTTTCAAAAAAAAAAAAAAAAA
>NW_023363888.1:0-230 GCF_001411555.2 Juglans regia | reverse complement strand
AGCCAAATCCCAACCGGCAGGAGGAAACATCAAATGTCCGAGGAAACATAAAGGCCTTTTTTATCGAAATACTTTGAATTTGGACGAGATTTTTTGCAGGCATGCTTAGAAAAATCATATCTTGACGTAGGAGCAAGCCTCACAATTTTTCGACATCGGGATTTTTTTATTTAATTTTTTTGATTAAATAAATCCGAAAAATCAAAAAAAATCGAAAATAGGCAAAAATC
>NW_023363887.1:0-230 GCF_001411555.2 Juglans regia | reverse complement strand
CCAAGCACAAGGCTAGCTGAGCGTGTGGAAGCATTGTGTGGTGTCGAGCCTGCCCCGCTAGGCATGGGAAATAAGAGAAGAGAAAATGGTAACAATCGGGACAGTTGTTGAGGTCTCAACCCCTTGGGAGCCAAGCCAAACCAGCAAACAACCCATCGTCGGCCGAGAGCACGCGTAGGAATCTAGTGCTAAGAAGCACCAAACACCATGCCACACTCACACCTCAAGGA
>NW_023363886.1:0-230 GCF_001411555.2 Juglans regia | reverse complement strand
CCCCCCCCCCCCCCCCCCCCATTCCCTTAGGTTCTACCACAATACAACCCTCCATTCCCAATTTCTTTTGCACCCTTGTAGATTTTCTAGAGTCTATCTTTGTCTCCATCAAGAAGACAATATCAGGTTTCTTTTCCTTTGCTAACAAGCAAAGGGCCTGAACTATTCGGGGGTTCCCAAGCCCCCGACAGTTCCAACTGATGGTTTTCATGGCTCTTGGCGGGGCTGCC
>NW_023363885.1:0-230 GCF_001411555.2 Juglans regia | reverse complement strand
AAGTTCCAAAACTCATGAATAAACCAAAATCTTGTAACAAAGATCTTCCTATCCTAAGTTTAAAAACACCCTTAAAACTATCCATTAAGAAAAAGCTAATTATCAATACCAAACTTTTTGTAAAATGACCCAAACTTTTTAACAAAAAGTAAACCTTAAATCACAAGTTTTGACCTTAATAAAAACATCTCCAAGAATTCCAAAAAAATCAAATCTTACTTCTAACATAT
>NW_023363884.1:0-230 GCF_001411555.2 Juglans regia | reverse complement strand
CGGTGTTTGCACCGAGTCTACGTGATTTCACAGTTGCAGTTTCCGTAACTTACATTTTTGCATGGTATTTAAAATTGAATTACGGTTTTACCCTTAGTTTTAGAATGTGTTCAAGTTGTTATGTTTGGTCTGTTTTTATGTGGTTTATACGGGTGGTACAAGAAAAGTTTGCATACAATAAATAGGATTTTTCAAATTGTACTTTGGTAGTAAATTATTTTAGTAATTGT
>NW_023363882.1:0-230 GCF_001411555.2 Juglans regia | reverse complement strand
AAATTACCCAATCCTGACACGGGGAGGTAGTGACAATAAATAACAATACCGGGCTCTTACGAGTCTGGTAATTGGAATGAGTACAATCTAAATCCCTTAACGAGTATCCATTGGAGGGCAAGTCTGGTGCCAGCAGCCGCGGTAATTCCAGCTCCAATAGCGTATATTTAAGTTGTTGCAGTTAAAAAGCTCGTAGTTGGATCTTGGGTTGGGCAGAGCGGTCCGCCCCT
>NW_023363881.1:0-230 GCF_001411555.2 Juglans regia | reverse complement strand
GGAAGGGAACGAGAAGATTGACCAACCACACACGAGGAGCGGTGGGCATATCTCAACGTGCCCTCCCAACCGTTTTTTGGGAGGGGGCATTACACCCCCACCCATAAGGTTATTACATGTTCACAGGTCGTTCTGCTGGGCAGGTATCGACAATGATCCTTCCGCAGGTTCACCTACGGAAACCTTGTTACGACTTCTCCTTCCTCTAAATGATAAGGTTCAGTGGACTT
>NW_023363880.1:0-230 GCF_001411555.2 Juglans regia | reverse complement strand
CCATTATACCCGTGGCTGGGCCACCATTATACCCGTGGCTGGGGCCTTAACATAAACAGAACGGATTTCATCGAAAATCCGGTTACAAACATATACAGAATCAGAACTTCATGCCAAGATTTTCAAACGATACATCATGTCTAAACAAAACACTGAAAAGCTTCAGATCATTTCACATGTTCGAGATAAACATAAACAAAATATTCTCATTTGTTCATAACAAAACTTTT
>NW_023363879.1:0-7101 GCF_001411555.2 Juglans regia | reverse complement strand
TCCTGGGAAGTCCTCGTGTTGCACCCCTCGTTTTTGTTTTTTCCGCCTTGCGAGATAAATTGACAAGAAGGACCACTCGGGGGTGGATTTTTGAGAAAATCTCGCCCTGCCCATCGCGTAGCTATGGGTTTGGATCAGATCTCCGTTTGGATTGGGATCGGAAGGACGCTAGTATGTCGCTCATGGATTATTTGAATTTTAAGTAATTAGTTTGATGGGTGCGATCATACCAGCACTAATGCACCGGATCCCATCAGAACTCCGCAGTTAAGCGTGCTTGGGCGAGAGTAGTAATAGGATGGGTGACCTCCTGGGAAGTCCTCATGTTGCACCCCTCGTTTTTGTTTTTTCCGCCTTGCGAGAAAAATTGACAAGAAGGACCACTCGGGAGTGCATTTTTGGGAAAATCTCGTCCTGCCCATCGCGTAGCCATGGGTTTGGATCAGATCTCCGTTTGGATTGGGATCGGAAGGACGCTAGTATTTCGCTGAAGGATTATATGAATTTAAAATAATTAGTTTGATGGGTGCGATCATACCAGCACTAATGCACCGGATCCCATCAGAACTCCGCAGTTAAGCGTGCTTGGGCGAGAGTAGTACTAGGATGGGTGACCTCCTGGGAAGTCCTCGTGTTGCACCCCTCGTTTTTGTTTTTTCCGCCTTGCGAGATAAATTGACAAGAAGGACCAGTCGGGAGTGGATTTTTGGGAAAATCTCGCCCTGCCCATCGCGTAGCGATGGGTTTGGATCAGATCTCCGTTTGGATTGGGATCGGAAGGACGCTAGTATTTCGCTGAAGGATTATATGAATTTAAAATAATTAGTTTGTTGGGTGCGAGCATACCAGTACTAATGCACCGGATCCCATCAGAACTCCGCAGCTAAGCGTGCTTGGGCGAGAGTAGTACTAGGATGGGTGACCTCCTGGGAAGTCCTCGTGTTGCACCCCTCGTTTTTGTTTTTTCCGCCTTGCGAGAGGAATTGACAATAACGACCACTGGGGAGTGGATTTTTAGGAAAATCGCGCCCTGCCCATCGTGTAGCCAAGGGTTTCGATCAGATCGCCGGTTCGCATTGGGATCGGAAATACGCTAGTAGGTCGCCCTAAGATTATATGAATTTGAAATAATTGGTTTGATGGGTGCGATCATACCAGCACTAATGCACCGGATCCCATCAGAACTCCGCATTCAAGCTTGCTTGGGCGAGAGTAGTACTAGGATGGGTGACCTCCTGGGAAGTCCTCATGTTGCACCCCTCGTTTTTGTTTTTTCCGCCTTGCGAGATAAATTGACAAGAAGGAGCACTCGGGAGTGGATTTTTGGGAAAATCTCGCCCTGCCCATCGCGTAGCCATGGGTTTGGATCAGATCTCTGTTTGGATTGGGATCGGAAGGACGCTAGTATGTCGCTCAAGGATTATATGAATTTTAAGTAATTAGTTTGATGGGTGCGATCATACCAGCACTAATGCACCGGATCCCATCAGAACTCCGCAGTTAAGCGTGCTTGGGCGAGAGTAGTACTAGGATGGGTGACCTCCTGGGAAGTCCTCGTGTTGCACCCCTCGTTTTTGTTTTTTCCGCCTTGCGAGATAAATTGACAAGAAGGACCACTCGGGAGTGGATTTTTGGGAAAATCTCGCCCTGCCCATCGCGTAGCCATGGGTTTGGATCAGATCTCCGTTTGGATTGGGATCGGAAGGACGCTAGTATGTCGCTCAAGGATTATTTGAATTTTAAGTAATTAGTTTGATGGGTGCGATCATACCAGCACTAATGCACCGGATCCCATCAGAACTCCGCAGTTAAGCGTGCTTGGGCGAGAGTAGTACTAGGATGGGTGACCTCCTGGGAAGTCCTCGTGTTGCACCCCTCGTTTTTGTTTTTTCCGCCTTGCGAGATAAATTGACAAGAAGGACCACTCGGGAGTGGATTTTTAGGAAAATCGCGCCCTGCCCATCGCGTAGCGATGGGTTTGGATCAGATCTCCGTTTGGATTGGGATCGGAAGGACGCTAGTATGTCGCTCTAGGATTATTTGAATTTTAAGTAATTAGTTTGATGGGTGCGATCATACCAGCACTAATGCACCGGATCCCATCAGAACTCCGCAGTTAAGCGTGCTTGGGCGAGAGTAGTACTAGGATGGGTGACCTCCTGGGAAGTCCTCTTGTTGCACCCCTCGTTTTTGTTTTTTCCGCCTTGCGAGAAAAATTGACAAGAAGGACCACTCGGGAGTGCATTTTTGGGAAAATCTCGTCCTGCCCATCGCGTAGCCATGGGTTTGGATCAGATCTCCGTTTGGATTGGGATCGGAAGGACGCTAGTATTTCGCTGAAGGATTATATGAATTTAAAATAATTAGTTTGTTGGGTGCGATCATACCAGTACTAATGCACCGGATCCCATCAGAACTCCGCAGCTAAGCGTGCTTGGGCGAGAGTAGTACTAGGATGGGTGACCTCCTGGGAAGTCCTCGTGTTGCACCCCTCGTTTTTGTTTTTTCCGTCTTGCGAGATAAATTGACAAGGAGGACCACTCGGGAGTGGATTTTTAGGAAAATCTCGCACTGCCCATCGTGTAGCTATGGGTTTGGATCAGATCTCCGATTTGATTGGGATCGGAAGGACGCTAGTATGTCGCTCAAGGATTATTTGAATTTTAAGTAATTAGTTTGATGGGTGCGATCATACCAGCACTAATGCACCGGATCCCATCAGAACTCCGCAGTTAAGCGTGCTTGGGCGAGAGTAGTACTAGGATGGGTGACCTCCTGGGAAGTCCTCGTGTTGCACCCCTCGTTTTTGTTTTTTCCGCCTTGCGAGATAAATTGACAAGAAGGACCACTCGGGGGTGGATTTTTGGGAAAATCTCGCCCTGCCCATCGCGTAGCCATGGGTTTGGATCAGATCTCCGTTTGGATTGGGATCGGAAGGACGCTAGTATGTCGCTCAAGGATTATATGAATTTTAAGTAATTAGTTTGATGGGTGCGATCATACCAGCACTAATGCACCGGATCCCATCAGAACTCCGCAGTTAAGCGTGCTTGGGCGAGAGTAGTACTAGGATGGGTGACCTCCTGGGAAGTCCTCGTGTTGCACCCCTCGTTTTTGTTTTTTCCGCCTTGCGAGATAAATTGACAAGAAGGAGCACTCGGGAGTGGATTTTTGGGAAAATCTCGCCCTGCCCATCGCGTAGCCATGGGTTTGGATCAGATCTCCGTTTGGATTGGGATCGGAAGGACGCTAGTATTTCGCTGAAGGGTTATATGAATTTAAAATAATTAGTTTGTTGGGTGCGATCATACCAGTACTAATGCACCGGATCCCATCAGAACTCCGCAGCTAAGCGTGCTTGGGCGAGAGTAGTACTAGGAGGGGTGACCTCCTGGGAAGTCCTCGTGTTGCACCCCTCGTTTTTGTTTTTTCCGTCTTGCGAGATAAATTGACAAGGAGGACCACTCGGGAGTGGATTTTTAGGAAAATCTCGCACTGCCCATCGTGTAGCTATGGGTTTGGATCAGATCTCCGATTGGATTGGGATCGGAAGGACGCTAGTATGTCGCTCACGGATTATTTGAATTTTAAGTAATTAGTTTGATGGGTGCGATCATACCAGCACTAATGCACCGGATCCCATCAGAACTCCGCAGTTAAGCGTGCTTGGGCGAGAGTAGTACTAGGATGGGCGACCTCCTGTGAAGTCCTCATGTGTTGCACCCCTCGTTTTTATTTTTTCCGCCTTGCGAGATAAAATGACAAGAAGGACCACTCGGGAGTGGATTTTTAGGAAAATCGCGCCCTGCCCATCGCGTAGCGATGGGTTTGGATCAGATCTCCGTTTGGATTGGGATCGGAAGGACGCTAGTATGTCGCTCAAGGATTATATGAATTTTAAGTAATTAGTTTGATGGGTGCGATCATACCAGCACTAATGCACCGGATCCCATCAGAACTCCGCAGTTAAGCGTGCTTGGGCGAGAGTAGTACTAGGATGGGTGACCTCCTGGGAAGTCCTCGTGTTGCACTCCTCGTTGATTTTTTTTCCGCCTTGCGAGATAAATTGACAAGAAGGAGCACTCGGGAGTGGATTTTTCGGAAAATCTCGCCCTGCCCATCGCGTAGCCATGGGTTTGGATCAGATCTCCGATTGTATTGGGATCGGAAGGACGCTAGTATGTCGCTCAAGGATTATTTGAATTTTAAGTAATTAGTTTGATGGGTGCGATCATACCAGCACTAATGCACCGGATCCCATCAGAACTCAGCATTTAAGCGTGGTTGGGCGAGAGTAGTACTAGGATGGGTGACCTCCTGGGAAGTCCTCGTGTTGCACCCCTCGTTTTTGTTTTTTCCGCCTTGCGAGATAAATTGACAAGAAGGACCAGTCGGGAGTGGATTTTTGGGAAAATCTCGCCTTGCCCATCGCGTAGCCATGGGTTTGGATCAGATCTCCGTTTGGATTGGGATCGGAAGGACGCTAGTATTTCGCTGAAGGATTATATGAATTTAAAATAATTAGTTTGTTGGGTGCGATCATACCAGTACTAATGCACCGGATCCCATCAGAACTCCGCAGCTAAGCGTGCTTGGGCGAGAGTAGTACTAGGATGGGTGACCTCCTGGGAAGTCCTCGTGTTGCACCCCCCGTTTTTGTTTTTTCCGCCTTGCGAGATAAATTGACAAGAAGGACCACTCGGGAGTGGATTTTTGGGAAAATCTCGCCCTGCCCATCGCGTAGCTATGGGTTTGGATCAGATCTCCGATTTGATTGGGATCGGAAGGACGCTAGTATGTCGCTCAAGGATTATTTGAATTTTAAGTAATTAGTTTGATGGGTGCGATCATACCAGCACTAATGCACCGGATCCCATCAGAACTCCGCAGTTAAGCGTGCTTGGGCGAGAGTAGTAATAGGATGGGTGACCTCCTGGGAAGTCCTCGTGTTGCACCCCTCGTTTTTGTTTTTTCCGCCTTGCGAGATAAATTGACAAGAAGGACCACCCGGGAGTGGATTTTTCGGAAAATCTCGCCCTGCCCATCGCGTAGCCATGGGTTTGGATCAGATCTCCGTTTGGATTGGGATCGGAAGGACGCTAGTATGTCGCCCAAGGATTATACGAATTTTAAGTAATTAGTTTGATGGGTGCGATCATACCAGCACTAATGCACCGGATCCCATCAGAACTCCGCAGTTAAGCGTGCTTGGGCGAGAGTAGTACTAGGATGGGTGACCTCCTGGGAAGTCCTCGTGTTGCACCCCTCGTTTTTGTTTTTTCCGCCTTGCTAGATAAATTGACAAGAAGGAGCACTCGGGAGTGGATTTTTCGGGAAATCTCGCCCTGCCCATCGCGTAGCCATGGGTTTGGATCAGATCTCCGCTTGGATTGGGATCGGAAGGACGCAAGTATGTCGGCCAAGGATTATATTAATTTTAAGTAATTAGTTTGATGGGTGCGATCATACCAGCACTAATGCACCGGATCCCATCAGAACTCCGCAGCTAAGCGTGCTTGGGCGAGAGTGGTACTAGGATGGGTGACCTCCTGGGAAGTCCTCGTGTTGCACCCCTCGTTTTTGTTTTTTCCGCCTTGCGAGATAAATTGACAAGAAGGACCACTCGGGAGTGGATTTTTCGGAAAATCTCGCCCTGCCCATCGCGTAGCCATGGGTTTGGATCAGATCTCCGATTGGATTGGGATCGGAAGGACGCTAGTATGTGGCTCAAGGATTATTTGAATTTTAAGTATTTAGTTTGATGGGTGCGATCATACCAGCACTAATGCACCGGATCCCATCAGAACTCCGCAGTTAAGCGTGCTTGGGCGAGAGTAGTACTAGGATGGGTGACCTCCTGGGAAGTCCTCGTGTTGCACCCCTCGCTTTTGTTTTTTCCGCCTTGCGAGATAAATTGACAAGAAGGAGCACTCGGGAGTGGATTTTTGGGAAAATCTCGCCCTGCCCATCGCGCAGCCATGGGCTTGGATCAGATCTCCGCTTGGATTGGGATCGGAAGGACGCTAGTATGTCGCTCAAGGATTATATGAATTTTAAGCAATTAGTTTGATGGGTGCGATCATACCAGCACTAATGCACCGGATCCCATCAGAACTCCGCAGTTAAGCGTGCTTGGGCGAGAGTAGTACTAGGATGGGTGACCTCCTGGGAAGTCCTCGTGTTGCACCCCACGTTTTTGTTTTTTTTCCCGCCTAAGCAGATAAATTGACAAGAAGGAAGCACCCCTGGGAGTGGATTTTGGGAAAATTCACCGCCCTGCACACATGGCTCTGACCGACCCTGCCACTGGGATCTAAGGACGCCAGCATGTCTGGCCATGATTGCTATGAATCTTAAGCAATTAGCCTGGATGGGCGCGACCATACCATGACTAATGCAACCTGATCCCAATCCCGGGCAGCTAAGCCGCAAGGCTTGGGCCAGAGCAGGCACAGGATGGGTGACCCTGAAGTCCTCTGCTGCACCGCTGGATTTTTTTTCCCGCCTCAGCAGACAACTGACAAGAAGGAGCACCTGAGGATTGAAAATCCGCCCAATCGCCAGAAGCCAGTCACGGGTTTGACTGACCGCTCGATTGATTCCGGCTGACGCCAGTATGTCGCCTTCATGATTATATGTGAATTTTAAGTACTAGTTTGATGTAAGTTCTCAAAGACTAATGCACCGGATCCCATCGTAACCCGCAGTTGCTGTGCAGCCGGCCGTAGAGTTGTACTAGGGATGGGTGACCTCGAAGTCCTCGTTAAACCCCTCGCTTTTTTGTTTTTTCCGCTTCATGATAAATTGACAAGAAGGACCACCGAGGGATTTTCTTAAAATTCGCCCGCCTATCGCCAGAAGCCATGGGTTTGGATCGATTCTCCGCTGATTGGGATCTGGCGACGCTAAAGGTCGTCATGATTATAAGGAATTTTTGGCGGTAATTTTGATAAAAGCGCATCATACCACCACGCACCTCCTGATCCCATCAACTCCGCAGCTAAGCGTTTTGGGCGAGAGTAGTACTAGGGATGGGTACCGAAGTCCTCGTGGTCAAGACCCCTCGCTTGTTTTTTTCCGCGAGAATTGACAAGAAGGAGC
>NW_023363878.1:0-15702 GCF_001411555.2 Juglans regia | reverse complement strand
GTTCAAATTATGCATGTTCACGTTCATGTTATGTTTCAAGTCCATGTTATGTTCCCAAGCTCCCATTCGTATTTATGTTTCAATCCGCGTTCTTTTCAAGCGATTCGGTTTTAAGATTATGCCGATTGCATGTTATGTTGTATAGCTCAGGATTATGCTATGATTGTTTTTTTATGGATTTGATTAGCCATTCATGCTTTTTCTTTGCCGTATGTCGATAACTGTGTGCAAGTTTCTGATATACTGATTTGTAGTCAAATCTCCTTTACATGATCTGACTACCATTTCCCACGATGGTAGATCTTTTTACTGAGAGAGATCTGAAGGAGAATTGGGAATCGACCAACTGGAAACGGTCACCTAAGCGACGATGCGATGTAGGTGTTCGTACAGTAGTTACCTCAGATTACTACTTGTATTTGTGGAGTTCAATCTCCATCACTCTTTTGATCACAACCTTTTAGGACTAGTGTTGTGATATCAGTTTTTGAGTATGTCATTATGTATGAAGAATGTTTTAAGTATTTGGGATATTTCAGTTTGGTGCATAGTATTGCTGAAGAAAAAAAAAATTTATCCGCTGCGAATATTGCATAATGCTATATGCATGTTAGGAATATTGCATCTTATATGTCTTGAACGGGGGCAGGTAACCTTGTGTTGCATGTCTCGACGCTTCAAATGTCCGTCCGATCCCAAGCGGAATTTGGGGGCGTCACATGGTGGTATCAGAGCAATACGTCTCTGGGTTTAAATCCACATGTCCTTAGGAAATGCACCAAATATTAGGCTTGAAATTTTAGTCTTTACTAGGCTTGAATTTCTTGAAGTATAAGAGATAGTATGTGGCTGTAACACGTGTACTCGTGTGATTTAGGAAGTGACATGACTCGAGGTAGGATACCTCAAAACCCTGAGGGAGTCACAAATTAGGATAATCAGAATTTTCCAATGGATGGAGGGTTAGCTGAAACCGTACGTTTGCTGACTGACATGCTTAGACAACAGCAACATCAGCAAGCACATGTACCCAGACCCGAAGTCAGGGATTGTCTGTGTGAGAAGTTCTTGATCCATCGTTATCCAAACTTTTTCTGGTGATGAAGAGCCACTAAAAGCTGAGAAATGGATTATGGATCTCGGAAGGACTTACGAGATCTGTGGATGTACTGAGGACCAGAAGGTTCTATATGCTGTATACCTATTCTAATGAGAAGTTGGAATATGGTGGGATACACAAAGGCAGGTTCTAGTTAGGGAACTAGGAAATTTGGATGCATTATCTTGGAAGAGATTTAAGGAAGAGTTGACAACGGATTCTACCCAGATTCTATCAAACAGCTAAAGGAGCAGGAGTTCGCGACTTTAACTCAAGGCAGTTGGACCGTAGAATAGTACGTCGCTAAGTTTATGGTGTTAGGAAGGTTTGCACCACACTTGATTTCTACTCAAAGGATGCAGGCAAGAAAGTTTCAAGCTGGACTTTAGCCATGGATCCGTAGCCAAGTAGCTTGCCTAAGAATAAAGAATTACCAAGAGTTAGTAAACGTGGCCGCGATAGTAGAGGTTGAGCAGAGAGGTCTAGCGATCCAGATCAATACCGAATGAAAGAGAACTTCATTGTCTGCTATTGAAGAAAATCTAGAAATGAAGAAGATATCTACTGGACTAGATAAGGGAAAAGGCATCGAGACTGGAAGCTCAATACTAACCACGTACCCAATATGTGGGATGTCAGGAAAGAACCATGGAGGCAATTGCAAACTTACCTTAGGACTCTATTTCAGATGTGGCCAACCTGACCATTTGATCAAATTGTCCCAAAAGAGGCCGGAGAAATGGAACTATTCCCATTGGAGATTCCAAACCAAAGCCACGACCTCCAGTACTAGCTTAAGTGTATGCAGGTACTTCTAGAGACGTAGATGCTGACGCCCCAGGAACTAAAGGAGTTGGCGCCGTCACTGGTATTTTTTCTAAGACCTCTATATTGTTAAGCTTATCTAAGGTTGATTAGATTACAATTGATGGTACTAGTGCATTATTGATACTTTGGGTAAGTTAAATCATTGAGGTTTATAACTTATACGTAGTTTGATTCAAGCGAGGCCCTATTTTTTAGTGATTGTGGTATTGTACGTTTAGTTCGTACTCTGAATTGTTACCAGGTGGTAAGAGTAACATTTTTCATTAAGAGTATTTCTATTCACACCAGTGTAGATATGGAATACCTTTTAGTAGTACGAGGAAGGATATTCAAGGTTGATGAAATAGTATCCCAAGTATTTGGAGTTTGTTTTGATTCAAAGGTTACAATGAAATTTATGTTCGGAAGAGTACAGTGTGTGGGAGAAGCTTTGGCCTTAGTAGGATTCACTTATGATAATAGTTTTATCCAATCGCGAATAAATGGTTTTTGGCGAAGCACCGTGTTTGTGGAAACCTAGATTGCCCTTATATTGGAGACTTTTATATGGGGAGTAAAAGCTTGTCTTAAGGATTTACGTGAGCAGTAAGAACAAATTCTTTGGATTAGAGTCAGAATAAGAGGCAACTCATGATGGATAGAAGAGCTATGTTAATCATAAGAGAGAAACTCTTGAGTTGAGGTTAATAGCTGATCGTTTATCGAGGTACCAT
This sequence comes from Juglans regia, assembly GCF_001411555.2. NCBI lineage: Eukaryota > Viridiplantae > Streptophyta > Magnoliopsida > Fagales > Juglandaceae > Juglans > Juglans regia. The sequence continues at coordinate 13,062 of NW_023363878.1, read as the reverse complement.
CTAGGAGGAGGAACATTTCATTTTGATTATGAAGAAGTAAGCTAGTCCAAGACAGATGGAATTCCTTGAGGAAATAGAGAATGTGATTTCAGTTGTGTACGGATTAAATTCTTCCAAAATGAACTGCATGAATACTTGAAGTTTTAGATTTAGAGAGTATGCTGGTACGACTTGACCTACCTTGTGGAAGAACTCCAGTACAAATTGATATGATTTGAGAGAAAGAGAGTTAAGAATGGAAGATATATATACACGTTGTGGATAATTCTTTGAATAGTGAAGAGAATAGTGATTTCTTTTAAGCAAGGATTCAGTATCCTAGAAGGTCAGCCTAGAAGTCATTAAGTTTAGGCAGTAACCTTTGGAATTGTTATACCCTAATGTTCTAGAAGTAGTTATTTTGTATAACCATGTGATGGTTATAGATAAGAATAGTGTTGACTACGAGAAGAAGGCATTACCTCAAGAAGAACGAGACCTGCCCCTTGGGCGTGTTGAGGCATCCAGTGAAGGGCAGTAGGTTGGTAAGCAACTTTTTCTTTTGAGCGTATCTTATGTTTGTACTTGCATCGATTTCGAGGACAAAATCTTTTTTTTAGGAGGGGAGGATGTAACAACCCGCTAGAAATTCGTTGGTGGAATTTCTATTGACTTTAGGAACCTCGTAAAAACCCCATAAATTTTTATGAATCGACCAATCGCATAGGTTTTAGTTTATCAACATAGTCAGTGTTATCACTCACTATGGTGGTAGAAATATGAGTTTTATTTATTTGAGGTGGTTAGAAGTGTCAGAATACATTATGATCCACGCCATTAGACTCAGTGGATTATTTAGAATTTTATGGCGCAATATCCTATTTTTATAATTCCGGACGAAACGTCTGTTGGGAATTGTGAAATTATTTTTAGGGACACTTCGAGGTTAAATTTCGGTAAAAGATTTTTTACTGTAGGTTAATATGAATATTTAGGAATTTTTAGTACTAAGTTTATGATTCATTTTTTCGGAGTGAATAGTAACCTCGGTAAGCGCACCAATTACAGTGTTTTGAAATCACAGTGTGGAATGTCCAAATTAGATTAGAGAAGTTTTATTTGGACACTTGGCAAGATCTTAGCCACACTTAGTGAATAATTTTAGACACTTGGCACCATAAGGAACGTTTGTTGGATTTGAAGGAATTAAGGTGTGAGATCATGTCGCTTAAGCAAAACTTTGTTTCATCTGCTCAACCAAATTGTGCCAGATCAAAGAGGTTTTCAATCCTAGTGAAATTCTAAATGGTGGGAATCCAATCGAAAGTCCAAAAGCTTTGTTGAAATCGAAACCCTAAACGGTTTCCCCAAAACCCTAAAGTTGGCCTCTAAATATTTTCTAATCCGATTTCTAGCATTGTGTTTAATCACTTGATTAAATCACTTCCACATGCTATTAATCCTTCAAATTTGTGTTAGAACATCATTATCCAACCTTGTTAACCTTGAAAAATTGATTGGGCCAAGTGATATTGGATTTGTGCTTGATAGCAACCCAAACCCTCTTTAAATCCCAAATTTTAGGCCCATTCGGTTTAGGCCCTTTAAGGCCCACGAATTTGGTCACCATAGGATTGCTTCATGGCTAAGTTTTGTACCCCCACTTGGCTGGCCAGATCTGTACAAGAAGAGCCTAGAAGGTTCTTGAAAAACATAGCTAAAGGGCCACCTCACTCATTCACTCTTACACTCCACCTTAAGAAAAGATCTTGGTCTGATTTTTATGAGAAGAAAAGGCCAACACTCAACCATTCCTTCAGTCATATCACTTCCCATAACTTGTGTAAGAGGCTCTTCAGTCCACTTCCCACGAAAAGCAACTCTCCTTTACACTTTTCCTTCATAGAACACAAAAGACACTCTCGGACAGTTTTTCTTACCTCTTTTGAATGCCTGTTTCGAAGCTTTTGTAAGTGTTTCCTCGCAACGTTTCCTTCATGAAAGTTGTTTATTTTGGAGTCTAGTTTACGTGGATATCTTATTTGTTCCATTTGGAGATCATTTGATTGGTAAAAAGTTGTTTAGACCCCAGAAAGGTCATTCTGGGCGATAAACTGGAGAGTGTGTTATATTTTGGAGTTTTTGACCAAGCTAATGAATAGATCTTGTCCGAAATTTTTATGGAGTACTGTTAACATGTGTATATGATTATTGGTTGAGGATTTTTTGCATGATTAAAAGTTTTGGTGAAATATTTTCTTAGGTCTAGAAACTTAGAAACTGGAAGAGGAAAAACAGTTTCTGTTTTGAGAAAGTTTAAATCTTTTATGGTTTAATCTTATTCCAATGGCTTTGATATTGTTATTGGAAGATCCTAAGCATCTTATATACATGTTAGAATGTTATTTTGAAGATATTTGGTGTTAGTTTCGAACATATGAAATTTTATGGAAGGAGATATTCGGTTAGGCCAAAGTGATGATGTTCTTGGCTAAATTTATGTTTTCGTTGATGTTTACCCATGTGATCTTGAGTTTGAAGCTTGGATCTGTTTTAGGACACCTTTTTGAACCATGTGATGTTTTGGTTTGAAGATCACTTCTCTATAAGTCATGGATCAAGAGGTTGATCAAAACAAGTTAGAAACAAAATTCTGTTTTGAACTTAGAAGAGAAACCGAAAAGTTCAAGTATGGTTTTAGTGATTTTGATGACTTTTGTTCATGATTCAAAACATGATTATTCTTAAGAATATGTTATGAGTGTAGTAGAAGAAAAATTTTGGTTTAATCATGAGTTTTGAGATTTGAAAGAATTACAACAAAAAGCAAAGGAAATAGCCTTTGTAAGTTTCGGCCATATAGAGTTTTGATGGTTGTGTTTAGTTTTAAATTTTTCTGAATCGATATTTGAGCTTAGGACAAAATTTACATAAGGTATGTAAATTTTGGTGATTTTTGGAGTTAGGATGCAAAATCCTTAAGTTAGGGGTAAAATGGTCAATTTTCCACATGTAGTGGGTAAAATGGTAATTTTACTCGAAGTTGATATTTCTCCATATTCCTAATTGTTAGTGATTAAATTCTAATTTTTAGAAATCACTACTTTCAGTTTCTCGTGATCGCATTTGAATTTTGTCTCGAAGCGCGAAGATCGAGGTAAGTTAGCTTTTAACTTACTATCAATTTAATGTGTATGAGTGATAAGTATGGGAACTAAATTATATATATGCATGTTATCATATGTGCCATGCCAAGTCATTACATATTTATCTATTATACAGAATTTATTTTGTCATGAATTATTCATCTGTTACACAAGATATTCTGTCACGTATTGCTATACATTGCAAGTATGTCATGTTAAGTTAAGTATGCCATATGTTACATGTATTTCATGTCACGTAATATTCACTGTCACATGTTACGTCATGTTAAGAAATGTTGTCTGTTACATGGTATGCCATGTTATGAAATGTTGCCTGTTACATGTATGTCATGTTATGAAATGTTGTTTGTTACATTTATGTTTCAAAGTATGTCATGTTTGTCATCTTACGTTCATTTCACGTTACGCTACATTAAGATTTCTGTCTTTTATGTCACGTTCATGTTACGTCACGTTGCGAAATGTCATGTCTGCCAGTTAAGTCATTCATGTCAATCACGACCCTAAGCGCTAGGATGGGGTAATATCCTAGTGGAACTCCTTTGTTCACGCTGGAGTGTCTAAATAGGTGTGAAATTCCCTGGATTGACGAAGTACAGTCAACAGGTTGCGAATGGAGCCTAATTAGCTGGTCACCAGAGCGCGCCAGGCACTAACGCTGATGGTGCCACACATTATGTTATGTGTGTCCACAGCAAGTGTGGCACAAACAGATAAGTCATGGGGCCACAACAACTGTGGAGCATGAAGTATGGGGCCACAACAACTGTGGAGCATACACTACGTGAGGCACAGCAATTGTGACACGTAGAATACGTGGGGCCACAACAACTGTGGAGTACGTATTAACGCACTCACAGCTGGTATAGAAACCTGTGATGTGATGCGGTAATCGGCAGGGACACACGGCTCAAGGGGACCTGTGTAGCACCCATATGGTCACTTTAATGATTAAGTCTATTGAATAAGATTCTAAGTTCAAGTCATGTTTCACGTTATGTTATGTTAAAGTTTACGTTCACGCAATCATGGTAATCCCATGAGACAAGAATATGTTCCAAGTTCATGTTATGTTATGTTCACTTTTACGTTATGTTCCAAGTTCACATTTATGTTATGTCATGCTCAAGTTCAAGTTCAAATTATGCATGTTCACGTTCATGTTATGTTTCAAGTCCATGTTATGTTTCAAGTCACGTTCATGCTAAGCTTCAGTTTCAGTTTAAGTTATGCAAGTTATGTTATGTTGTATGTCAAGTTATGCTATGATTACTTACGATTTGATTATGCATTCATGCTTTTACTGCCATGCATGCATCATTAACCTGTGTGGAAGTTTCCTGTTAACTTGCTGAGATTTGTAATCAAATCTCACTGTGGTAGTCCCAACTACCATTCCCCCCCCCCCGAATGGTAGATTTTGTTACAGGATCTGAAGGAGAATCGGGAATCGACCAACTGGAAATGGTCGACTAAGCGACGATGCGATGTAGGTGTTAATACAATAGTTACCTCAGATTACTACTTGTATTTGTAGAGTTCAATCTCCATCACTCTTTTGATCACAACCATTTCGGACTAGTGTTGTGATATCAGTTTTTGAGTATGTCATTATGTATGAAGAATGTTTTAAGTATTTGAGATATTTCAGTTTGGTGCATAGTATTGCTGAAGAAAAAAAAAATTATCCGCTGCGAATATTGCATAATGCTAGATGCATGTTAGGAATATTGCATCTTATATGTCATGAACGGGGGCAGGTAACCTTGTGTTGCATGTCTCGACGCTTCAAATGTCCGTCCGATCCCAAGCGGAATTTGTGGGCGTCACAGGGTGGTATCAGAGCAATACGTCTCTGGGTTTAAATCCACATGTCCTTAGGAAATGCACCAAATATTAGGCTTGAAATTTTAGTCTTTACTAGGCTTGAATTTCTTGAAGTATAAGAGATAGTATGTGGTTGTAACACGTGTACTCATGTGATTTAGGAAGTGACATGACTCGAGGTAGGATACGTCAAAACCCTAAGGGAGTCACAAATTAGAATAATCAGAATCCCCTGATGGATGGAGGATTAGCTGAAGCTGTACGTTTGTTGACTGACATGCTTAGACAACAGCAACATCAGCAAGCACATGTACCCAGACCCGAAGTCAGGGATTGTTTGTGTGAGAAGTTCTTGATCCATCATTATCCAAACTTTTCTGGTAATGAAGAGCCACTAAAAGCCGAGAAATGGATTATGGATCTCAAAAGGATAGACGAGATCTGTGGATGTACTGAGGACCAAAAGGTTCTATATGTTGTATACCTATTCTAAGGAGAAGCTGGAATATGGTGGGATACACAAAGGCAACTTCTAGTTAGGGAACTAGGAAGTTTGGATGCATTGTCTTGGGAGAGATTTAAGGAAGAGTTGACAACGGATTCTTCCCAGATTCTATCAAACAACTAAAGGCGCAGGAGTTCGTGACTTTAACTCAAGGTAGTTTGACCGTAGAGCAGTACGCTGCTAAGTTTATGGTGTTAGGAAGGTTTGCACCACACTTGATTTCTACTCAAAGGATGCAGGCACGAAAGTTTCAAGCTGGACTTCAGCCATGGATCCATAGCCAAGTAACCAGCCTAAGAATAAAGAATTACCAAGAGTTAGTAAACGTGGCCGCGATAGTAGAGGCTGAGCAGAGAGGTCTAGCGATCCAGATCAATACCGAATGAAAGAGAACTTCATTGTCTGCTACTGAAGAAAATCTAGAAATGAAGAAGATATCTACTGGACCAGATAAGGGAAAAGGCATCAAGACTGGAAGCTCAATACTAACCACATACCCAATATGTGGGATGTCAGGAAAGAACCATGGAGGCAATTGCAAACTTACCTTAGGACTCTATTTCAGATGTGGCCAACCTGACCATTTGATCAAATTGTCCCAAAAGAGGCCGGAGAAATGGAACTATTCCCATTGGAGATTCCAAACCAAAGCCACGACCTCCAGTACTAGCTTAAGTGTATGCAGGTACTTCTAGAGACGCAGATGCTGACGCCCCAGGAACTAAAGGAGTTGGCGCCGTCACTGGTATTTTTTCTAAGACCTCTATATTGTTAAGCTTATCTAAGGTTGATTAGATTACAATTGATGGTACTAGTGCATTATTGATACTTTGGGTAAGTTAAATCATTGAGGTTTATAACTTGTACGCAGTTTGATTCAAGCGAGGCCCTATTTTTAGTGATTGTGGTATTGTACGTTTAGTTCGTACTCTGAATTGTTACCAGGTGGTAAGAGTAACATTTTTCATTAAGAGTATTTCTATTCATACCAGTGTAGATATGGAATACCTTTTAGTAGTACGAGGAAGGATATTCAAGGTTGATGAATTAGTATCCCAAGTATTTGGAGTTTGTTTTGATTCGAATGTTACAATGAAATTTGTGTTCGGAAGAGTACAGTGTGTGGGAGAAGCTTTGGCCTTAGTAGGATTCACTTATGATAATAGTTTTATCCAATCGCGAATAAATGGTTTCTGGCGAAGCACCGTGTTTGTGGAAACCTAGATTGCCCTTATATTGGAGACTTTTATATGGGGAGTAAAAGCTTGTCTTAAGGATTTACGTGAACAGTATGATCAAATTCTTTGGATTAGAGTCAGAATAAGAGGCAGCTCATGATGGATAGAAGAGCTATGTCAATCATAAGAGAGAAAGTCTTGAGTTAAGGTTAATAGCTGATCGTTTATCGAGGTACCATCTAGGAGGAGGAACATTTCATTTTGATTATGAAGAAGTAAGCTAGTCCAAGACAGATGGAATTCCTTGAGGAAATAGAGAATGTGATTTCAGTTGTGTACGGATTAAATTCTTCCAAAATGAACTGCATGAATACTTGAAGTTTTAGATTTAGAGAGTATGCTGGTACGACTTGACCTACCTTGTGGAAGAACTCCAGTACAAATTGATATGATTTGAGAGAAAGAGAGTTAAGAATGGAAGATATATATACACGTTGTGGATAATTCTTTGAATAGTGATTTCTTTTAAGCAAGGATTTAGTATACTAAAAGGTCAGCCTAGAAGTCATTAAATTTAGGCAGTAACATTTGGGATTGTTATACCCTAATGTTATAGTGATAGTTATTTTGTATAACCATGTGATGGTTATAGATTAGAATAGTGTTGACTACGAGAAGAAGGCGATACCTAAAGAAGAACGAGACCTGCCCCTTGGGCGTGATGAGGCATCCAGTGATGGGCAATAAGTTGGTAAGCAACTTTTTCTTTTGAGCGTATTTTATGTTTGTACTTACGTCGATTTCGAGGACGAAATCTTTTTTTTAGGAGGGGAGGATGTAACAGCCCGCTAGAAATTCATTGGCGAAATTTCTATTGACTTTAGGAATCTCGTGAAAATCCCATAAGTTTTTACGAATCGACCTATTGCATAGGTTTTAGTCTGTCAACATAGTCAGTGTTATCACTCACTATGCTGCTAGAAATATGAGTTTTATTTATTTGAGGTGGTTAGAAGTGTCAGAATGCATTATGGTCTACGCCATTACACTCAGTGGATTATTTAGGATTTTATGGCACAATATCCTATTTTCATAATTCCGGACGAAACGTCTGTTGGAAATTGTGAAATTATTTTTAGGGGCACTTCGAGGTTAAATTTCGGTAAAAGATTTTCACTAAAGGTTAATATGAATATTTAGGAATTTTTAGTACTAAGTTTATGATTCACTTTTTCGAAGTGAATAGTAACCTCGATAAGCGCACCAATTGCAGTGTTTCGAAATCACAGTGTGGAATGTCCAAATTGGATTAGAGAAGTTTTATTTGGACACTTGGCAAGATCTTAGCCACACTTAGTGAATAATTTTAGACACTTGGCACCATAAGGAACGTTTGTTGGATTTGAAGGAATCAAGGTGTGAGATCATGTCGCTTAAGCAAAACTTTGTTTCATCTGCTCAACCAAATTGTGCCAGATCAAAGAGGTTTTCAATCCTAGTGAAACCCTAAATGGTGGGAATCCAATTGAAAGCCCAAAAGCTTTGTTGAAATCGAAACCCTAAACGGTTTCCCCAAAACCCTAAAGTTGGCCTCTAAACATTTTCTAATCCGATTTCTAGCATTGTGTTTAATCACTTGATTAAATCACTTCCACATGCTATTAATCCTTCAAATTTGTGTTAGAACATCATTATCCAACCTTGTTAACCTTGAAAAATTGATTGGGCCAAGTGATATTGGATTTGGGCTTGATAGCAACCCAAACCCTCTTTAAACCCCAAATTTTAGGCCCATTCGGTTTAGGCCCTTTAAGGCCCACGAATTTGGTCACCATAGGATTGCTTCATGGCTAAGTTTTGTACCCCCACTTGGCTGGCCAGATCTGTACAAGAAGAGCCTAGAAGGTTCTTGAAAGACATAGCTAAAGGGCCACCTCACTCATTCACTCTTACACTCCACCTTAAGAAAAGATCTTGGTCTGATTTTTATGAGAAGAAAAGGCCAACACTCAACCATTCCTTCAGTCCTATCACTTTACATAGCTTGTGTAAGAAGCTCTTCAGTCCACTTCCCACGAAAAAGCAACTCTCCTTTACACTTTTCCTTCATAGAACACAAAAGACAATCTCGGACAGTTTTTCGTACCTCTTTTGAATGCCTGTTTCGAAGCTTTTGTAAGTGTTTCCTCGCAACGTTTCCTTCATGGAAGTTGTTTCTTTTGGAGTCTAGTGTACGTGGATATCTTATTCGTTCCATTTGGAGATCATTTGATTGGTCAAAAGTGGTTTAGACCCCGGAAAGGTCATTCTGGGCGATAAACTGGAGAGTGTGTTATATTTTGGAGTTTTTGACCAAGCTAATGAATAGATCTTGGTCCGAAATTTTTATGGAGTACTGTTAACATGTGTATATGATTATTGGTTGAGGATTTGTCGCATGATTAAAAGTTTTGGTGAAATATTTTCTTAGGTCTAGAAACTTAGAAACTGGAAGAGGAAAAACAGTTTCTGTTTTGAGAAAGTTTAAATCTTTTATGGTTTAATCTTATTCCAATGGCTTTGATATTTTTATTGGAAGATCCTAAGCATCTTATATACATGTTAGAATGTTATTTTGAAGATATTTGATGTTAGTTTCGAACATATGAAATTTTATGGAAGGAGATATTCGGTTAGGCCAAAGTGATGATGTTCTTGGCTAAATTTATGTTTTGGTTGATGTTTACCCATGTGATCTTGAGTTTGAAGCTTGGATCTGTTTTAGGACACCTTTTTGAACCATGTGATGTTTTGGTTTGAAGATCACTTCTTTATAAGTCATGGATCAAGAGGTTGATCAAAACAAGTTAGAAACAAAATTCTGTTTTGAACTTAGAAGAGAAACCAAAAAGTTCAAGTATGGTTTTAGTGATTTTGATGACTTTTGTTCATGATTCAAAACATGATTATTCTTAAGAATATGTTATGAGTGTAGTAGAAGAAAAATTTTGGTTTAATCATGAGTTTTGAGATTTGAAAGAATTACAACAAAAAGCAAAGGAAATAGCCTTTGTAAGTTTCGGCCATATAGAGTTTTGATGGTTGTGTTTAGTTTTAAATTTTTATGAATTGATATTTGAGTTTAGGACAAAATTTACATAAGGTATGTAAATTTTGGTGATTTTTGAAGTTATGATGCAAAATCCTTAAGTTAGGGGTAAAATGGTCATTTTCCCACATGTAGAGGGTAAAATGGTAATTTTACTCTAAGTTGATATTTTTCCATATTCCTAATTGTTAGTGATTAAGTTCTAATTTTTAGAAATCACTACTTTCAGTTTCCCGTTATCGCACTTGAGTTTTGTCTCGAAGCACGAAGATCGAGGTAAGTTAGCTTTTAACTTACTATCAATTTAATGTGTATGTGTGATAAGTAAGGGAACTAAATTGTATGTATGCATGTTATCATATGTGCCATGCCAAGTCATTACATATTTATCTGTTACACAGAATTTATTCTGTCATGAATTATTCATCTGTTACACAAGATATTCTGTCACGTATTGCTATACATGCTATACATTGCAAGTATGTCATGTTAAGTATGCCATCTGTTACATGTATTTCTTGTCATGTAATATTCATTGTCACATGTTACGCCACGTTAAGAAATGTTGTCTGTTATATGGTATGCCATGTTACGAAATGTTGCATGTTACATGTATGACATGTTATGAAATGTTCTCTGTTACATTTATGTCTCGAAGTATGTCATGCATGTCGTCCTACGTTCATGTCACGTTATGTTACGTCAAGATTTCTATCTTTTATGTCACGTTCATGTTACGTCACGTTACGAAATGTCATGTCTGCCAGTTAAGTCATTCATGTCAATCACGACCCTAAGCGCTAGGATGGGGTAATATCCTAGTGGAACTCCTTTGTTCACGCTGGAGTGTCTAAATAGGTGTGAAATTCCCTGGGTTGACGAAGTACAGTCAACAGGTTGCGAATGGGGCCTAATTAGCTGGTCACCGGAGCGCGCCAGGCACTAACGCCGATGGTGCCACACATTATGTTATGTGTGTCCACAGCAAGTGTGGCACAAACAGATAAGTCATGGGGCCACAACAACTGTGGAGCATGAAGTATGGGGCCACAACAACTGTGGAGCATACACTACGTGAGACACAGCAATTGTGACACGTAGAATACGTGGGGCCACAACAACTGTGGAGTACGTATTAACGCACTCACAGCTGGTATAGAAACCTGTGATGTGATGCGGTAATCGGCAGGGACACACGGCTCAAGGGGACCTGTGTAGCACCCATATGGTCATGTTAATGATTAAGTCTATTGAATAAGATTCCAAGTTCAAGTCATGTTTCACGTTATGTTATATTCAAGTTTACGTTCACGCAATCATGGTAATCCCATGAGATAAGAATATGTTCCAAGTTCATGTTATGTTATGTTCACGTTTACGTTATGTTCCAAGTTCACATTTATGTTATGTCATGCTCAAGTTCAAGTTCAAATTATGCATGTTCACGTTCATGTTATGTTTCAAGTCCATGTTATGTTTCAAGTCACGTTCATGCTAAGCTTCAGTTTCAGTTTAAGTTATGCCAGTTATGTTATGTTGTATGTCAAGTTATGCCATGATTACTTATGATTTGATTTTGCATTCATGCTTTTACTGCCATGCATGCATCATTAACCTGTGTGGAAGTTTCCTGTTAACTTGCTGAGATTTGTAATCAAATCTCACTGTGGTAGTCCCAACTACCATTCCCCCTGAATGGTAGATTTTGTTACAGGATCTGAAGGAGAATCGGGAATCGACCAACTGGAAATGGTCGACTAAGCGACGATGCGATGTAGGTGTTAATACAGTAGTTACCTCAGATTACTACTTGTATTTGTAGAGTTCAATCTCCATCACTCTTTTGATCACAACCTTTTCGGACTAGTGTTGTGATATCAGTTTTTGAGTATGTCATTATGTATGAAGAATGTTTTAAGTATTTGGGATATTTCAGTTTGGTGCATAGTATTGTTGAAGAAAAAAAAAAAAATTATCCGCTGCGAATATTGCATAATCCTAGATGCATGTTAGGAATATTGCATCTTATATGTCATGAACGGGGGCAGGTAACCTTGTGTTGCATGTCTCGACGCTTCAAATGTCCGTCCGATCCCAAGCGGAATTTTGGGGCGTCACAGGGTGGTATCAGAGCAATACGTCTCTAGGTTTATATCCACAAGTCCTTAGGAAATGCGCCAAATATTAGGCTTGAAATTTTAGCCTTCATTAGGCTTGAATTTCTTGAAGTATAAGAGATAGTATGTGGCTGTAACACGTGTACTCGTGTGATTTAGGAAGTAACATGACTCGAGGTAGGATACCTCAAAACCCTGAGGCAGTCACAAATTAGGATAAACAGAATCCCCTGATGGATGAAGGATTAGCTGAAACTGTACGTTTGCTGACTAACATGCTTAGACAACAACAACATCAACAAGCACATGTACCCAGGCCCGAAGTCAGGGATTGTCTGTGTGAGAAGTTATTGATCCATCGTTATCCAAACTTTTCTTGTAATGAAGAGCCACTAAAAGCCAAGAAATGGATTATAGATCTCGAAAAGACATACGAGATCTGTGGATGTATTGAGAACCAAAAGGTTCTATATGTTGTATACCTATTCTAAGGAGAAGCTGGAATATGGTGGGATACACAAAGGCAGCTTCTAGTTAGGGAACTAGGAAGTTTGGATGCATTGTATTGGAAGAGATTTAAGGAAGACTTGACAACAGAATCTGGGACAGATTCTGTCAAACAGCTAAAGGTGTAGGAGTTTGCAACTTTAACTCATGGCAGTTTGACCGTAGAGCAGTACGCCGCTAAGTTTATGGTGTTTGGAAGGTTTGCACCACACTTGATTTCTACTCAAAGGATGCAGGCACAAAGTTTCAACCTGGACTTTAGCCATGGATCCGTAGCCAAGTAGCTTTCCTAAGAATAAAGAATTACCAAGAGTTAGTAAATGTGGCCGCGATAGCAGAGGCTGAGCAGAGAGGTCTAGCGATCCAGATCAATACCAAACGAAAGAGAACTTCATTGTATGCTATTGAAGAAAATCTCGAATTGAAGAAGATGTCTACTGGACCAGATAAGGGAAAAGGCATCGAGACTGGAAGCTCAATACTGACCACATACCCAATATGTGGGATGTCCGGAAAGAACCATGGAGGCAAGTGCAAACTTACCTTAGGACTTTGTTTTAGATGTGTCCAACCTGACCACTTGATCATAAATTGTCCCAAAAGAGGCCGGAGAAATGGAACTGTTCCCATTGGAGATTCCAAACCAAAGCCACGACCTCCAGTACTAGCTTAAGTGTATGCAGGCACTTCTAGA
>NW_023363876.1:0-230 GCF_001411555.2 Juglans regia | reverse complement strand
TCACGTAGTGTATGCTCCACAGTTGTTGTGGCCCCATACTTCATGCTCCACAGTTGTTGTGGCCCCATGACTTATCTGTTTGTACCACACTTGCTGTGGACACATGTAACATAATGTGTGGCACCATCGGCGTTAGTGCCTGGCGCGCTCCGGTGACCAGCTAATTAGGCCCCATTCGCAACCTGTTGACTGTACTTCGTCAACCTAGGGAATTTCACACCTATTTAGAC
>NW_023363875.1:0-230 GCF_001411555.2 Juglans regia | reverse complement strand
CCTTGATGGCCTTGTTCCCATGGGGTTGAACCTTGATACGGTTTCCTTCTTGATGCGTTGATCTTCGTGGGGGTTCGATCCTCGTGCATGGCATCCTTGAGGTGGGAGTGTGGCATGGTGTTTGGTGCTTCTTAGCACTAGATTCCTACGCGTGCTCTCGGCCGACGATGGGTTGTTTGCTGGTTTGGCTTGGCTCCCAAGGGGTTGGGACCTCAACAACTGTCCCGATT
>NW_023363872.1:0-230 GCF_001411555.2 Juglans regia | reverse complement strand
TTAGACACTCCAGCGTGAACAAAGGAGTTCCACTAGGATATTACCCCATCCTAGCGCTTAGGGTCGTGATTGACATGAATGACTTAACTGGCAGACATGACATTTCGTAACGTGACGTAACATGAACGTGACATAAAAGACAAAAGTTCTGACGTAGCATAACATGACATGAACATAAGATGACAGACATGACATACTTCAAGACATAAATGTAACAGAATACATTTCAT
>NW_023363871.1:0-230 GCF_001411555.2 Juglans regia | reverse complement strand
ATAACATGTCATACATGTAACATGCAACATTTTGTAACATGGCATACCATATAACAGACAACATTTCTTAACATGGCGTAACATGTGACAATGAATATTACATGGCAAGAAATACATGTAACAGATGGCATACTTAACTTAACATGACATACTTGCAATGTATAGCATGTATAGCAATACGTGACAGAATATCTTGTGTAACAGATGAATAATTTATGACAGAATAAATT
>NW_023363870.1:0-230 GCF_001411555.2 Juglans regia | reverse complement strand
TTATTTTATATATATATATATATATATATATATATATATATATATATATATATATATATATATATATATATACACCTTGTCTTGATCGTTGGCACCACTTGGATGCATCGCCTCGATTTGGGACAAGTATGCGCAAATACTTGTTCCTGCAGTACTTATGAATATAAAAAACCAACGATTGGTGAGATAGGGAACGTTAAGTTCGATAAGACTGGTTTAGTTGTATAAAA
>NW_023363868.1:0-230 GCF_001411555.2 Juglans regia | reverse complement strand
GCCTTGTTCCCATGGGGTTGAACCTTGATACGGTTTCCTTCTTGATGCGTTGATCTTCGTGGGGGTTCGATCCTCGTGCATGGCATCCTTGAGGTGTGAGTGTGGCATGGTGTTTGGTGCTTCTTATCACTAGATTCCTACGCGTGCTCTCGGCCGACGATGGGTTGTTTGCTGGTTTGGCTTGGCTCCCAAGGGGTTGAGACCTCAACAACTGTCCCGATTGTTACTAT
>NW_023363867.1:0-4099 GCF_001411555.2 Juglans regia | reverse complement strand
GAGCGAAATGTGTCAAAAATAAAGGGTTGGAGTCTTTTGTTCGCGGGCACCCTATGGTACTACCATGACCATAGGGTAAGTATGCCCTAACATGGGGCGAATCGAAGCAACTCTGATTTTTACAACTTTGCCCAACCTTTGCAGAAAACCAATTGAGCGCAGAGTGACAAAAATAAGAGGTTGGAGTCTTTTGTTCGCGGGCATCTTATGGTACTACCATGACGATAGGGTAAGTATGCCCCAACACGCGGGGAATTGGAGCAACTCTTATTTTTACCACTTTGCCCAAGCTTTGTACAAAACCGATTCAGCGCAAACTGGCAAAAATAAGAGGTTGGAATCTTTTCCACGCGGGCATCCTATGGTACTACCATGACCATAGGGTAAGAATTCCCCAACACGGGGCGAATCGGAGCAACTCTTATTTTTACCAAATTGCCCATGCCATGTAGGAAACCAATTGAGCGCAAAGTGGCAAAAATAAGAGGTTGGAGTCTTTTGCTCGCGGGCATCCTGTGGTACTACCATGACCGTAGGGTAAGTATTCCCCAACCAGGGGCAAATCGGAGCAACTCCTATTTTTACCACTTTGGCCAAGCTTTGTACAAAACCGATTCAGCGCAAAGTGGCAAAAATAAGAGGTTGGAGTCTTTTCCACGCGGGCATCCTGTGGTACTACCATGACCATAGGGTAAGAATTCCACAACACGGGGCGAATCGGAGCAACTCTTATTTTTACGAAATTGCCCATGCCATGTAGGAAACCAATTGAGCGAAATGTGTCAAAAATAATGGGTTGGAGTCTTTTGTTCGCGGGCACCCTATGGTACTACCATGACCATAGGGTAAGTATGCCCCAACATGGTGCGAATCGAAGCAACTCTGATTTTTACAACTTTGCCCAACCTTTGCAGAAAACCAATTGAGCGCAGAGTGACAAAAATAAGAGGTTAGAGTCTTTTGTTCGCGGGCATTCTATGGTACTACCATGACGATTGGGTAAGTATGCCCCAACACGGGGGGAATTGGAGCAACTCTTATTTTTACCACTTTGCCCAAGCTTTGTACAAAACCGATTCAGCGCACAGTGGCAAAAATAAGAGGTTGGACTCTTTTGCTCGCGGGCATCCTGTGGTACTACCATGACCATAGGGTAAGTATTCCCCAACACGGGGCGAATCGAAGCAACTCCTATTTTTACCACTTTGCCCAAGCTTTGTACAAAACCGATTCAGCGCAAAGTAGCAAAAATAAGAGGTTGGAGTCTTTTCCACGCGGGCATCCTATGGTACTACCATGACCATAGGGTAAGAATTCCCCAACACGTGGCGATTCGGAGCAACTCTTATTTTTACGAAATTGCCCATGCCATGTAGGAAACCGATTGAGCGAAATGTGTCAAAAATAAAGGGTTGGAGTCTTTTGTTCGCGGGCACCCTATGGTACTACCATGACCATAGGGTAAGTAAGCCCCAACACGGTGTGAATTGGAGCAACTCTTATTTTTAGCACTTTGCCCAAGCTTTGTAGAAAACCAATTGAGCGCAGAGTGACAAAAATAAGAGGTTAGAGTCTTTTGTTCGCGGGCATCCTATGGTACTACCATGCCGATTGGGTAAGTATGCCCCAACACGGGGGGAATTGGAGCAACTCTTATTTTTACCACTTTGCCCAAGCTTTGTACAAAACCGATTCAGCGCAAAGTGGCAAAAATAAGAGGTTGGAGTCTTTTCCACGCGGGCGTCCTGTGGTACTACCATGACCATAGGGTAAGAATTCCCCAACACGGGGCGAATCAGAGCAACTCTTATTTTTACGAAATTGCCCATCCATGTAGGAAAGCAATTGAGCGCAAAGTGGCAAAAATAAGAGGTTGGAGTCTTTTGCTCGCGGGCATCCTGTGGTACTACCATGACCATAGGGTAAGTTTTCTCCAACACGGGGGGAATTGGAGCAACTCTTATTTTTACCACTTTGCCCAAGCTTTGGACAAAACCGATCCAGCGCAAAGTGGCAAAAATAAGAGGTTGGAGTCTTTTCCACGCGGGCATCCTATGGTGCTAGGATGACCATAGGGTAAGAATTCCACAACACGTGGCGATTCGGAGCAACTCTTATTTTAACGAAATTGCCCATGCCATGTAGGAAACCAATTGAGCGAAATGTGTCAAAAATAATGGGTTGGAGTCTTTTGTTCGCGGGCACCCTATGGTACTACCATGACCATAGGGTAAGTATGCCCTAACATGGTGCGAATCGAAGCAACTCTGATTTTTACAACTTTGCCCAACCTTTGCAGAAAACCAATTGAGCGCAGAGTGACAAAAATAAGAGGTTAGAGTCTTTTGTTCGCGGGCATCCTATCGTACTACCATGACGATTGGGTAAGTATGCCCCAACACGGGGCGAATTGGAGCAACTCTTATTTTTACCACTTTGCCCAAGCTTTGTACAAAACCGATTCAGCGCAAAGTGGCAAAAATAAGAGGTTGGAGTCGTTTCCAAGCGGGCGTCCCGTGGTACTACCATGACCATAGGGTAAGAATTCCCCAACACGGGGCGAATCGGAGCAACTCTTATTTTTACCACTTTGCCCAAGCTTTGTACAAAACCAATTGAGCGCAATGTGGCAAAAATAAGAGATTGGAGTCTTTTGCTCGCGGGCATCCTGTGGAACTACCATGACCATAGGGTAAGTATTCCCCAACACGGGGCGAATCGGAGCAACTCCTATTTTTACCACTTTGCCCAAGCTTTGTAGAAAACCAATTGAGCGCAGAGTGACAAAAATAAGAGGTTAGAGTCTTTTGTTCGCGGGCATCCTATGGTACTACCATGACGATTGGGTAAGTATGCCCCAACACGGGGGGAATTGGAGCAACTCTTATTTTTACCACTTTGCCCAAGCTTTGTACAAAACCGATTCAGCGCAAAGTGGCAAAAATAAGAGGTTGGAGTCGTTTGCTCGCGGGCATCCTGTGGTACTACCATGACCATAGGGTAAGTATTCCCCAACACGGGGGGAATCGGAGCAACTCTTATTTTTACCACTTTGCCCAAGCTTTTTACAAAACCGATTCAGCGCAAAGTGGCAAAATTAAGAGGTTGGAGTCTTTTCCACGCGGGCATCCTATGGTACTACCATGACCATAGGGTAAGAATTCCCCAACACGTGGCGATTCGGAGCAACTCTTATTTTTACGTAATTGCCCATGCCATGTAGAAAACCAATTGAGCGAAATGTGTCAAAAATAAAGGGTTGGAGTCTTTTGTTCGCGGGCACCCTATGGTACTACCATGACCATAGGGTAAGTAAGCCCCAACACGGTGTGAATTGGAGCAACTCCTATTTTTAGCACTTTGCCCAAGCTTTGTAGAAAACCAATTGAGCGCAGAGTGACAAAAATAAGAGGTTAGAGTCTTTTGTTCGCGGGCATCCTATGGTACTACCATGACGATTGGGTAAGTATGCCCCAACACGGGGGGAATTGGAGCAACTCTTATTTTTACCACTTTGCCCAAGCTTTGTACAAAACCGATTCAGCGCAAAGTGGCAAAAATAAGAGGTTGGAGTCTTTTCCACGCGGGCATCCTATGGTACAACCATGACCATAGGGTAAGAATTCCCCAACACGGGGCGAATCGGAGCAACTCTTATTTTTACGAAATTGCCCATGCCATGTAGGAAACCAATTGAGCGAAATGTGTCAAAAATAATGGGTTGGAGTCTTTTGTTCGCGGGCACCCTATGGTACTACCATGACCATAGGGTAAGTATGCCCTAACATGGTGCGAATCGAAGCAACTCTGATTTTTACAACTTTGCCCAACCTTTGCAGAAAACCAATTGAGCGCAGAGTGACAAAAATAAGAGGTTAGAGTCTTTTGTTCGCGGGCATCCTATCGTACTACCATGACGATTGGGTAAGTATGCCCCAACACGGGGCGAATTGGAGCAACTCTTATTTTTACCACTTTGCCCAGGCTTTGTACAAAACCGATTCAGCGCAAAGTGGCAAAAATAAGAGGTTGGAGTCGCTTCCAAGCGGGCGTCCTGTGGTACTACCATGACCATAGGGTAAGAATTCCCCAACACGGG
>NW_023363866.1:0-230 GCF_001411555.2 Juglans regia | reverse complement strand
TTTGGGCCTTTCCCTCTCCCAAGTTAGTAATAATCTTTTTTTTTTTTTTTTTTCTAATCAAGTTAGTAATAATCTTAATAGTTGGTGTAAAAATTTATTGGTTAGAATTAGATAATTAGAACCTACTTGAATTATTGAATGAATGTAATTTATTTTCATTTTTATTTATGAATAGTTAAATTCTAAAATAAGTAGATTAATAGATAAATATTTGTATTTATCTTTATCTA
>NW_023363865.1:0-230 GCF_001411555.2 Juglans regia | reverse complement strand
CGGGACAGTTGTTGAGGTCTCAACCCCTTGGGAGCCAAGCCAAACCAGCAAACAACCCATCGTCGGCCGAGAGCACGCGTAGGAATCTAGTGCTAAGAAGCACCGAACACCATGCCACACTCACACCTCAAGGATGCCATGCACGAGGATCGAACCCCCACGAAGATCAACGCATCAAGAAGGAAACCGTATCAAGGTTCAACCCCATGGGAACAAGGCCATCAAGGTCC
>NW_023363864.1:0-230 GCF_001411555.2 Juglans regia | reverse complement strand
CAGGATCAACCAGGTAGCATTCATTCTCGATGCCGGCACCGCACGTAAACCTACCACTCCGGAAGGAGGATAGGATCAAGACGCGAGCACGACAATCGTTCGTATCAAACGAGAACGCTCGGTTTGGGATAAAGAGGCCGGAGACCCCCCACACCAACACAATGTTCCGCATCCAAGAGCACGAGAACGCCCACATGGTCCATGACAACCAACGTAAACTCGAAGGCTTG
>NW_023363863.1:0-230 GCF_001411555.2 Juglans regia | reverse complement strand
GCTGTCAAGTCAGGCCATGGGGCTTGCCATGGGGCTGCCAAGGCAGGCCATGGGGCGTGCGAGCGGGGCTGCCAAGGCATGCCATGGGGCGTGCGAGCGGGGCTACCAAGGCATGCCATGGGGCTTGCCACGGGGCTGTCAAGGCAAGCCATGGGGCTGCCAAGGCAGGCCATGGGGCGTGCGAGCGGGGCTGCCAAGGCATGCCATGGGGCTTGCCACGGGGCTGCCAA
>NW_023363862.1:0-230 GCF_001411555.2 Juglans regia | reverse complement strand
CCCTCCCCCTCAAACCACATCACCTTCCACGATTTCCTGGCCGAGGTTACCAACAAGGACTTGTCCAAAATCGGTGCACGACGTGCTCCCGCAAAGGGTGTTAGTCGAGTAAGACAGCAGGACGGTGCCCACGGGCCATGCCTTGACAGCCCCGCTCGCACGCCCCATGGCTTGCCTTGACAGCCCCGTGGCTTGCCTTGGCAGCCCCCCTGGAAGCCCCATGGCTTGCC
>NW_023363861.1:0-230 GCF_001411555.2 Juglans regia | reverse complement strand
ATAAATATTATAGTGATTTTATTTTTAGTAATAAATATTATAATGATTTTATTATAGTGATTTTTTTAATATTAATAAATATTGTAGTGATTTTATTTTACTTTTATATATAATAATGATAAATAGTATAATGATTTTATTTTTAATTTATATATAATTGTGATAAATATTATAATGATTTTATTTATAAATATATAATAGTTATAAATATTATAGTAATGTTATTTTTT
>NW_023363860.1:0-230 GCF_001411555.2 Juglans regia | reverse complement strand
ATTTTATTTTTTATTTATATATTATAGCGATTTTATTTTTTATTTATATATTATAGTGATAAATATTTTTTATTTATATATTATAGTTATTTTATTTTTTATTTATATATTATAGCGATTTTATTTTTATTTATATATTATAATGATTTTTTTTATTTATATTTAATAGTGATAAATATTATAGTGATTTTATTTTTTATTTATATATTATAGTGATTTTATTTTTTATT
>NW_023363859.1:0-230 GCF_001411555.2 Juglans regia | reverse complement strand
TGCCCATCGCGTAGCCATGGGTTTGGATCAGATCTCCGTTTGGATTGGGATCGGAAGGACGCTAGTATGTCGCTCAAGGATTATATGAATTTTAAGTAATTAGTTTGATGGGTGCGATCATACCACCACTAATGCACCGGATCCCATCAGAACTCCGCAGTTAAGCGTGCTTGGGCGAGAGTAGTACTAGGATGGGTGACCTCCTGGGAAGTCCTCGTGTTGCACCCCTC
>NW_023363858.1:0-230 GCF_001411555.2 Juglans regia | reverse complement strand
GATATTCTTTCTGATAAGTACTAACATTATCTTTTTAAAATTGCTAATATTGTCGCTTTGTTAGAAACGTGATGATCCTGAAAAATTTTCCCTCATTCATGTCTATGCTGCTGCTCACACTAATGAGCATAGTGAGTGGATGGATCCTGTCGCTGCAGATAATTATGTAAGCAGTGTTAATTTTGTTAAATAAATTTTTTATAGAACATTTTAATAGTTTATTTCTTATT
>NW_023363856.1:0-230 GCF_001411555.2 Juglans regia | reverse complement strand
TGATCTTCTGAGAAGGGTTCGAGTGAGAGCATACCTGTCGGGACCCGAAAGATGGTGAACTATGCCTGAGCGGGGCGAAGCCAGAGGAAACTCTGGTGGAGGCACGCAGCGATACTGACGTGCAAATCGTTCGTCTGACTTGGGTATAGGGGCGAAAGACTAATCGAACCGTCTAGTAGCTGGTTCCCTCCGAAGTTTCCCTCAGGATAGCTGGAGCCCACGGGCGAGTT
>NW_023363855.1:0-230 GCF_001411555.2 Juglans regia | reverse complement strand
AGATTTCCAATGAGTACTAGAAACCGAAGTATACCTTGATGCACCATTTCCTTTTAGCCGTCTCTCCACCTTCATAGCCATGTGCACTATGTCCTCTACCTCCTCATAATGTTGCAACTCAACTACATTGGCTATCTCCCTATTCAACCCCCTCAAAAATCTTTTCATTATGGCCTCCCGATCCTCCATTACATTAGCCCGAATCATAGCCACCTCCATCTCCTTATGGT
>NW_023363854.1:0-230 GCF_001411555.2 Juglans regia | reverse complement strand
TTGCCCCAAGGCACGCCGCGACACACCCGTGGTGCTTTGCCTACCATGTCAAGCACACAAAGGTCCGACGAAGAACACCGTAGATCACACAAACTCTACAAAAGCAATCTTCCTTGTTGCCTCAAGAGATTGCAATACAACACTCACAACATGGCCCCCCAATGTTGCCACCCGACGTGCATGAACGGGGGCGAACACTTGTCTCGTGCTTTTGGACAATTGAAACCACC
>NW_023363853.1:0-230 GCF_001411555.2 Juglans regia | reverse complement strand
ACTATAACTTATACTAATATAGTTATACTAAATGACTATATCTATAACTATATATATTATATAGTATTAATATCACTATTAGTATAATATATAGTATTAATAATAACTAATAGTCTAATACTAATATAACTATTAGTATAACTAATATGACTACTAGTATAACTAATATTAATACTAATACTAATATACTAATACTATTATATAGTTATACTAAATTAAAATCATTATAG
>NW_023363852.1:0-230 GCF_001411555.2 Juglans regia | reverse complement strand
GGGGGGGGGGGGGGGGGGGGGGGGGGGGGGGGGGGGGGGGGAGGGGGAGGGGGGGGAGGAGGAGGTGGTTGGTATAAATGGGGATGTGGGAGAAAACTAAAACATGCTAAAGGAAAAGGCGTTGGAGGTGTCAGAAATCATCACTCACATAGAAAGAGAATTTTCAGCAAGGATGATGATTATAAGCTGGGAGAGTTTGCACAATGCATGGGTAGAGGCCGGTGCAGAGG
>NW_023363851.1:0-230 GCF_001411555.2 Juglans regia | reverse complement strand
CACAAACATTTTTCAATTTCAAATTTTCAACTTTTCATTACAACTAATTATTACCTAATCATTACAACTTTCCCAAACTTCCAAACAAAACACAAATTATAATTCAACATTTTCAAATCCCAAATCAAAAAATTATATTAAAAAATTATATTCTAACCCTCTTTTAACTTTTTAATTTTTTTATTCAACTTTTACCGGACCAGACCAATTCGGTCTAGGGTTTTCTCACC
>NW_023363849.1:0-230 GCF_001411555.2 Juglans regia | reverse complement strand
AGAACGCCCACATGGTCCATGACAACCAACGTAAACTCGAAGGCTTGCATGGTAACACGTGGACAACTTCAGAGTCCAGGCAGCACCCAAAGATGAGCACCGACAAGGACAAGGGGCAACGAGAGGGACAAATTCCATCTTTGTAGGTATGCAACACAGGAACCCTTCGGTAGCCCAACATGCTATTCACACGAGGAGCAAAAATGAGGAGGAGCACGCCTAACAGTTCG
>NW_023363848.1:0-230 GCF_001411555.2 Juglans regia | reverse complement strand
CATATTCGATTTTTCTTTATATTTTTTGTGGCAATGGATCGATAACCTTTACCAGTTTTATCATTCTTCTTATTCGCCGATTTATTTAGCCGATCTGATGAACGAGAACCAGTGGATGTACGACTACGACTTCGACTTCGAGTTTGCACACTTTCTTCAAACACAGCTTGATTTTTTTTTTTTGAAGACGATTTAGACGACGTCGCGCTCGCCGATTTAGACGACGTCGC
>NW_023363847.1:0-230 GCF_001411555.2 Juglans regia | reverse complement strand
ACGGGGCTGTCAAGGCAAGCCACGGGGCTGCCAAGGCAGGCCATGGGGCGTGCGAGCGGGGCTGCCAAGGCATGCCATGGGGCTTGCCACGGGGCTGTCAAGGCAAGCCATGGGGCTGTCAAGTCAAGCCATGGGGCTTGCCATGGGGCTGTCAAGGCAAGCCATGGGGCGTGCGAGCGGGGCTGTCAAGGCAGGCCATGGGGCTTGCCACGGGGCTGCCAAGGCATGCC
>NW_023363846.1:0-3526 GCF_001411555.2 Juglans regia | reverse complement strand
GAAAACAAAAACGAGGGGTGCAACACGAGGACTTCCCAGGAGGTCACCCATCCTAGGACTACTCTCGCCCAAGCACGCTTATCTGCGGAGTTCTGATGGGATCCGGTGCATTAGTGCTGGTATGATCGCACCCATCAAACTAATTATTTAAAATTCATATAATCCTAGGGCGACCTACATGCGTATTTCTGATCCCAATGCGAACCGGCGATCTGATCGAAACCCTTGGCTACGCGATGGGCAGGGCGCGATTTTCGAAAAATCCACTCCCGAGTGGTCCTTCTTGTCAATTCCTCTTGCAAGGCGGAAAAAACAAAAACGAGGGGTGCAACACGAGGACTTCCCAGGAGGTCACCCATCCTAGTACTACTCTCGCCCAAGCACGCTTAACTGCGGAGTTCTGATGGGATCCGGTGCATTAGTGCTGGTATGATCGCACCCATCAAGCTAATTACTTAAAATTCATATAATCCTTGAGCGACATACTAGCGTCCTTCCGATCCCAATCCAAACGGAGAACTGATCCAAACCCATTGCTACGCGATGGGCAGGGCGAGATTTTCTCAAAAATCCACCCCCGAGTGGTCCTTCTTGTCAATTTATCTCGCAAGGCGGAGAAAACAAAAACGAGGGGTGCAACACGAGGACTTCCCCGGAGGTCACCCATCCTAGTACTACTCTCGCCCAACCACGCTTAACTGCTGAGTTCTGATGGGATCCGGTGCATTAGTGCTGGTATGATCGCACCCATCAAACTAATTACTTAAAATTCATATAATCCTTGAGTGACACACTAGCGTCCTTCCGATCCCAATCCAAACGGAGATCTGATCCAAACCCATGGCTACGCGATGGGCAGGGCGAGATTTCCCGAAAAATCCACTCCCGAGTGGTCCTTCTTGTCAATTTATCTCGCAAGGCGGAAAAAACAAAAACGAGGGGTGCAACACGAGGACTTCCCAGGAGGTCACCCATCCTAGTACTACTCTCGCCCAAGCACGCTTAGCTGCGGAGTTCTGATGGGATCCGGTGCATTAGTGCTGGTATGATCGCACCCATCAAACTAATTACTTAAAATTCATATAATCCTTGAGCGACATACTAGCGTCCTTCCGATCCCAATCCAAACGGAGATCTGATCCAAACCCATGGCTACGCGATGGGCAGCGCGAGATTTCCCGAAAAATCCACTCCCGAGTGGTCCTTCTTGTCAATTTATCTCGCAAGACGGAAAAAACAAAAACGAGGGGTGCAACACGAGGACTTCCCAGGAGGTCACCCATCCTAGTACTACTCTCGCCCAAGCACGCTTAACTGCGGAGTTCTGATGGGATCCGGTGCATTAGTACTGGTATGATCGCACCCATCAAACTAATTACTTAAAATTCATATAATCCTTGGCCGACATACTTGCGTCCTTCCGATCCCAATCCAAACGGAGATCTGATCCAAACCCATGGCTACGCGATGGGCAGGGCGAGATTTCCCGAAAAATGCACTCCCGAGTGGTCCTTCTTGTCAATTTATCTCGCAAGGCGGAAAAAACAAAAACGAGGGGTGCAACACGAGGACTTCCCAGGAGGTCACCCATCCTAGTACTACTCTCGCCCAAGCACGCTTAACTGCGGAGTTCTGATGGGATCCGGTGCATTAGTGCTGGCATGATCGCACCCATCAAACTAATTACTTAAAATTCATATAATCCTTGAGCGACATACTAGCGTCCTTCCGATCCCAATCCAAACGGAGAACTGATCCAAACCCATGGCTACGCGATGGGCAGGGCGAGATTTCCCGAAAAATCCACTCCCGAGTGGTCCTTCTTGTCAATTTATCTCGCAAGGCGGAAAAAACAAAAACGAGGGGTGCAACACGAGGACTTCCCAGGAGGTCACCCATCCTAGTGCTACTCTCGCCCAAGCACGCTTAACTGCGGAGTTCTGATGGGATCCGGTGCATTAGTGCTGGTATGATCGCACCCATCCAAACTAATTACTTAAAATTCAAATAATCCTTGAGCGACATACTAGCGTCCTTCCGATCCCAATCCAATCGGAGATCTGATCCAAACCCATGGCTACGCGATGGGCAGGGCGAGATTTTCCCCAAAATCCACTCCCTTCCTTCTTACACTTAGACCGCAAAGGCCGAAAAAACGAGGGGTGCAACACGAGGACTTCCCAGGAGGTCACCAATCCTAGTACTACTCTCGCCCAAGCACGCTTAACTGCGGAGTTCTGATGGGATCCGGTGCATTAGTGCTGGTATGATCGCACCTATCAAACTAAATACTTAAAATTCAAATAATCATTGAGCGACATACTAGCGTCCTTCCGATCCCAATCCAATCGGAGATCTGATCCAAACCCATGGCTACGCGATGGGCAGGGCGAGATTTTCTGAAAAATCCACTCCCGAGTGGTCCTTCTTGTCAATTTATCTCGCAAGGCGGAAAAAATAAAAACGAGGGGTGCAACACGAGGACTTCCCAGGAGGTCACCCATCCTAGTACCACTCTCGCCCAAGCACGCTTAGCTGCGGAGTTCTGATGGGATCCGGTGCATTAGTACTGGTATGATCGCACCCAACAAACTAATTATTTTAAATTCATATAATCCTGCAGCGAAATACTAGCGTCCTTCCGATCCCAATCCAAACGGAGATCTGATCCAAACCCATGGCTACGCGATGGGCAGGACGAGATTTTCCCAAAAATGCACTCCCGAGTGGTCCTTCTTGTCAATTTTTCTCGCAAGGCGGAAAAAACAAAAACGAGGGGTGCAACAAGAGGACTTCCCAGGAGGTCACCCATCCTAGTACTACTCTCGCCCAAGCACGCTTAGCTGCGGAGTTCTGATGGGATCCGGTGCATTAGTACTGGTATGATCGCACCCAACAAACTAATTATTTTAAATTCATATAAGCCTTCAGCGAAATACTAGCGTCCTTCCGATCCCAATCCAAACGGAGATCTGATCCAAACCCATTGCTACGCGATGGGCAGGGCGAGATTTTCCGAAAAATCCACCCCCGAGTGGTCCTTCTTGTCAATTTATCTCGCAAGGCGGAGAAAACAAAAACGAGGGGTGCAACACGAGGACTTCCCAGGAGGTCACCCATCCTAGTACTACTCTCGCTCAAGCACGCTTAACTGCGGAGTTCTGATGGGATCCGGTGCATTAGTGCTGGTATGATCGCACCCATCAAACTAATTACTTAAAATTCATATAATCCTTGAGCGACATACTAGCGTCCTTCCGATCCCAATCCAAACGGAGATCTGATCCAAACCCATGGCTACGCGATGGGCAGGGCGAGATTTTCCCAAAAATCCACTCCCGAGTGCTCCTTCTTGTCAATTTATCTCGCAAGGCGGGAAAAACAAAAACGAGGGGTGCAACACGAGGACTTCCCAGGAGGTCACCCATCCTAGTACTACTCTCGCCCAAGCACGCTTAACTGCGGAGTTCTGATGGGATCCGGTGCATTAGTGCTGGTATGATTGCACCCATCAAACTAATTACTT
>NW_023363844.1:0-230 GCF_001411555.2 Juglans regia | reverse complement strand
AATAAAAACACTAAAATATATAAATAAAAATAAAATCACTATTATATATAAATAAAAAATAAAATACTATAATATTTATCACTATTATATATAAATTAAAAATAAAATCACTATAATATATAAATAAAAAATAACATTACTATAATATTTATTACTATTATATATATATAAATAAAATCATTATAATATTTATCACTATTATATATAAATTAAAAATAAAATCATTATAA
>NW_023363843.1:0-230 GCF_001411555.2 Juglans regia | reverse complement strand
CGAACCACGTTAAATTTTTGGTGTCACTGAGTGCATGAGTGTACTCTTTTATTACCGCTTTTATACCTTCCGCTGTGTTGATTTTCCCAACAAGTGGTATCAGAGCGTTTGTTGGAAGAAGTTTTTATAGAAAACTCGATTTTAGTGTGTAGCTCAGTTTTCAAATTTGAGCATACCACTGTGTTCGTCTCATCCAGACAAGAAAAGCGGTGGAAACCAGAGGCCAAACG
>NW_023363842.1:0-230 GCF_001411555.2 Juglans regia | reverse complement strand
ATTCACTTTTTTCAAATCTCAAAACAATAATAATATTAAAACATAATATTTTAAACTCTCAAATAAAATACAAAATTCTCATCTCACCTCTTAAACCTGCTCTAATCTTTTTGTTAAGCCTTTCACCGAAACTAGCTTAAATAATGATCACAAAATTGAATGACAATTATTTGGTTTGAGAATCGTAGAGTAAGACTACTTGTCAGAGATTTTGTGAGAATTCGTGACGT
>NW_023363840.1:0-230 GCF_001411555.2 Juglans regia | reverse complement strand
AATTGACAAGAAGGACCACTCGGGAGTGGATTTTTGGGAAAATCTCGTCCTGCCCATCGCGTAGCGATGGGTTTGGATCATATCTCCGTTTGGATTGGGATCGGAAGGACGCTAGTATGTCGCTCATGGATTATTTGAATTTTAAGTAATTAGTTTGATGGGTGCGATCATACCAGCACTAATGCACCGGATCCCATCAGAACTCCGCAGCTAAGCGTGCTTGGGCGAGA
>NW_023363839.1:0-230 GCF_001411555.2 Juglans regia | reverse complement strand
TCTACGGAGGACATGAGCACATATTTTCTGAGATGTTATTAGAAAGATTTGGTCATTATCGCATCGACCTTGATGTTCTCGTCGAGAAGTCCCTCCTAAGCAAATCATATAAGGGAACGTTGATCATGCATGATTTGCTAAAAGAACTGGGCAGGGAAATAGTTCGCCGCGAATGCCCTGAAGAACCTGTCAAATCTGCTGCTTTTGGATATTTTGATATCAGATGAGAA
>NW_023363838.1:0-230 GCF_001411555.2 Juglans regia | reverse complement strand
ACGCTCTTCCGATCTCTCCCTGCATGTTGTCTGTATTGTAAAGTGCAGGGTCATAATGAACCAACATGCAAATGGAAAGTGAAGCAGAAAAAAGGTGTTAAAGAAGGGAAGAAAGATGGGCGATTTGCTGGAATCTAGGTACAGAAGCCCAACAAATAAACTTCATCTGTTTTTCAGTTAAGAGAATCCAGTAAACAAGGGTATTTGGGTCCTCAAGATGCTGAGTGTAA
>NW_023363837.1:0-230 GCF_001411555.2 Juglans regia | reverse complement strand
GGTTTCAGGTCTCTCTCTCCCTCTCTTCCTGTGCGACGCCGTCGAGGATATCACCACCGTCTCAGCCCTGTTTCCGTCGCCCCCCCACCGTGCCACTGTCTCAGCTTTTCGTGAGTGAGCTTCTGCCGTTACTCCCATTTGAGCCTCTGCATGTTCATGTTTTTACTTAGTTACTGTCTTAGTTGTTGTTGTTCTTACTTAAAAAGGAAACTGGAAGTGTCTGACTCTCG
>NW_023363836.1:0-230 GCF_001411555.2 Juglans regia | reverse complement strand
ATGCTACTACTAAATTTTCACCAATTGAAATTGTTTATAGACTTAATCCATTTCCTATTTTAGATTTAAAGTCTTCACCAGTTGATGATAGGAGTAGCTTGGATGGACTATTCCAAATTCTTGAACAAATTAATGATAATGTTACTAACATTTTTCCCTTTGATCCAGGTGGAGATTCGAGGTCGAATCCTTTTGAGGAGAGGGGGAATGATGGGAACCAAGGTGGGCCT
>NW_023363835.1:0-3344 GCF_001411555.2 Juglans regia | reverse complement strand
GAGGACGCCCGCGTGGAAACGACTCCAACCTCTTATTTTTGCCAGTTTGCGCTGAATCGGTTTTGTACAAAGCTTGGGCAAAGTGGTAAAAATAGGAGTTGCTCCGATTCGCCCCTGGTTGGGGAATACTTACCCTATGGTCATGGTAGTACCACAGGACGCCCGCGTGGAAAAGACACCAACCTCTTATTTTTGCCACTTTGCGCTGAATCGGTTTTGTACAAAGCTTGGGCAAAGTGGTAAAAATAAGAGTTGCTCCAATTCGCCCCGTGTTGGGGCATACTTACCCAATCGTCATGGTAGTACGATAGGATGCCCGCGAACAAAAGACACTAACCTCTTATTTTTGTCACTCTGCGCTCAATTGGTTTTCTGCAAAGGTTGGGCAAAGTTGTAAAAATCAGAGTTGCTTCGATTCGCACCATGTTAGGGCATACTTACCCAATGGTCACGGTAGTACCATAGGGTGCCCGCGAACAAAAGTCTCCAACCCATTATTTTTGACACATTTCGCTCAATTGGTTTCCTACATGGCATGGGCAATTTCGTAAAAATAAGAGTTGCTCCGATTCACCCCGTGTTGGGGAATTCTTACCCTATGGTCATGGTTGTACCATAGGATGCCCGTGTGGAAAAGACTCCAACCTCTTATTTTTGCCACTTTGCGCTGGATCGGTTTTGTACAAAGCTTGGGCAAAGTGGTAAAAATAGGAGTTGCTCCGATTCGCCCCGGGTTGGGGCATACTTACCCTATGGTCATGGTAGTACCACAGGATGCCCGCGAGCAAAAGACTCCAACCTCTTATTTTTGCCACTTTGCGCTGAATCGGTTTTGTACAAAGCTTGGGCAAAGTGGTAAAAATAAGAGTTGCTCCAATTCCCCCCGTGTTGGGGCATACTTACCCAATCGTCATGGTAGTACGATAGGATGCCCGCGAACAAAAGACTCTAACCTCTTATTTTTGTCACTCTGCGCTCAATTGGTTTTCTGCAAAGGTTGGGCAAAGTTGTAAAAATCAAAGTTGCTTCGATTCGCACCATGTTAGGGCATACTTACCCTATGGTCATCGTAGTACCATTGGGTGCCCGCGAACAAAAGACTCCAACCTCTTATTTTTGCCACATTGCGCTCAATTGGTTTTGTACAAAGCTTGGGCAAAGTGGTAAAAATAAGAGTTGCTCCGATTCACCCCGTGTTGGGGAATTCTTACCCTATGGTCTTGGTAGTACCACAGGACGCCCGCGTGGAAAAGACTCCAACCTCTTATTTTTGCCACTTTGCACTGAATCGGTTTTGTACAAAGCTTGGGCAGAGTGGTAAAAATAAGAGTTGCTCCAATTCGCCCCGTGTTGGGGCTTACTTACCCAATCGTCATGGTAGTACGATAGGATGCCCGCGAACAAAAGACTCTAACCTCTTATTTTTGTCACTCTGCGCTCAATTGGTTTTCTGCAAAGGTTGGGCAAAGTTGTAAAAATCAGAGTTGCTTCGATTCGCACCATGTTAGGGCATACTTACCCTATGGTCACGGTAGTACCATAGGGTGCCCGCGAACAAAAGTCTCCAACCCATTATTTTTGACACATTTCGCTCAATTGGTTTCCTACATGGCATGGGCAATTTCGTAAAAATAAGAGTTGCTCCGATTCGCCCCGTGTTGGGGAATTCTTACCCTATGGTCATGGTTGTACCATAGGATGCCCGCGTGGAAAAGACTCCAACCTCTTATTTTTGCCACTTTGCGCTGGATCGGTTTTGTACAAAGCTTGGGCAAAGTGGTAAAAATAGGAGTTGCTCCGATTCGCCCCTGGTTGGGGAATACTTACCCTATGGTCATGGTAGTACCACAGGATGCCCGCGAGCAAAAGACTCCAACCTCTTATTTTTGCCACTTTGCGCTGAATCGGTTTTGTACAAAGCTTGGGCAAAGTGGTAAAAATAAGAGTTGCTCCAATTCCCCCCGTGTTGGGGCATACTTACCCAATCGTCATGGTAGTACCATAGGATGCCCGCGAACAAAAGACTCTAACCTCTTATTTTTGTCACTCTGCGCTCAATTGGTTTTCTACAAAGCTTGGGCAAAGTGGTAAAAATAGGAGTTGCTCCAATTCACACCGTGTTGGGGCTTACTTACCCTATGGTCATGGTAGTACCATAGGTTGCCCGCGAACAAAAGACTCCAACCCTTTATTTTTGACACATTTCGCTCAATTGGTTTCCTACATGGCATGGGCAATTTCGTAAAAATAAGAGTTGCTCCGATTCGCCCCGTGTTGGGGAATTCTTACCCTATGGTCATGGTTGTACCATAGGATGCCCGCGTGGAAAAGACTCCAACCTCTTATTTTTGCCACTTTGCGCTGAATCGGTTTTGTACAAAGCTTGGGCAAAGTGGTAAAAATAAGAGTTGCTCCAATTCCCCCCGTGTTGGGGCATACTTACCCAATCGTCATGGTAGTACCATAGGATGCCCGCGAACAAAAGACTCTAACCTCTTATTTTTGTCACTCTGCGCTCAATTGGTTTTCTACAAAGCTTGGGCAAAGTGGTAAAAATAGGAGTTGCTCCGATTCGCCCCTGGTTGGGGAATACTTACCCTATGGTCATGGTAGTACCACAGGACGCCCGCGTGGAAAAGACTCCAACCTCTTATTTTTGCCACTTTGCGCTGAATCGGTTTTGTAAAAAGTTTGGGCAAAGTGGTAAAAATAAGAGTTGCTCCAATTCCCCCCGTGTTGGGGCATACTTACCCAATCGTCATGGTAGTACCATAGGATGCCCGCGAACAAAAGACTCTAACCTCTTATTTTTGTCACTCTGCGCTCAATTGGTTTTCTGCAAAGGTTGGGCAAAGTTGTAAAAATCAGAGTTGCTTCGATTCGCCCCATGTTAGGGCATACTTACCCTATGGTCACGGTAGTACCATAGGGTGCCCGCGAACAAAAGTCTCCAACCCATTATTTTTGACACATTTCGCTCAATTGGTTTCCTACATGGCATGGGCAATTTCGTAAAAATAAGAGTTGCTCCGATTCGCCCCGTGTTGGGGAATTCTTACCCTATGGTCATGGTTGTACCATAGGATGCCCGCGTGGAAAAGACTCCAACCTCTTATTTTTGCCACTTTGCGCTGGATCGGTTTTGTACAAAGCTTGGGCATAGTGGTAAAAATAAGAGTTGCTCCAATTCGCCCCGTGTTGGGGCATACTTACCCAATCGTCATGGTAGTACCATAGGATGCCCGCGAACAAAAGACTCTAACCTCTTATTTTTGTCACTCTGCGCTCAATTGGTTTTCTACAAAGCTTGGGCAAAGTGCTAAAAATAGGAGTTGCTCCAATTC
>NW_023363834.1:0-230 GCF_001411555.2 Juglans regia | reverse complement strand
AAATCGGATTAAAAAGGGTTTGGAGGCCAACTTTAGGGTTTGGGAAAACCATTTAGGGTTTTGGTTTCAACCAAGCTTTTGGGGTTTCAATTGGATTCCAATCATTTAGGGTTTTGCTAGGGTTGAAACCCTCTTTGGTCTGGCACAATTTAGTTGAACAGATGAAACACAACTTTGCTTAGGTGGCATGATCTCACACCTTGATTCCTTCACAAATCTATCTAATGGTT
>NW_023363833.1:0-230 GCF_001411555.2 Juglans regia | reverse complement strand
CATCTTCCAAAAGTACCCCTGGATGAACAGTGTCGCGGCTATAGTGCCGAGCTACAGTAACTCGGCTACAGTAACCCTAACCCTAGTTCAATAAAATAATAACTTTCCCAACATGCCCTTGCATAAGCTCCCTTAAGTCCTTCTCATAATAAACTCAATTATTCTAAAC
This sequence comes from Juglans regia, assembly GCF_001411555.2. Lineage (NCBI taxonomy): Eukaryota > Viridiplantae > Streptophyta > Magnoliopsida > Fagales > Juglandaceae > Juglans > Juglans regia. The sequence continues at coordinate 61 of NW_023363833.1, read as the reverse complement.
TAATAAAATAAGTTCTTTAAATGAATTAAATAAGTTGAAACCCTTCAAGAGTCCAAAGCCT
>NW_023363832.1:0-230 GCF_001411555.2 Juglans regia | reverse complement strand
GCGTGAACGTAAACTTGAACGTAACATAACGTGAAACATGACTTGAACTTGGAATCTTATTCAATAGACTTAATCATTAACGTGACCATATGGGTGCTACACAGATCCCCTTGAGCCGTGTGTCCCTGCCGATTACCGCATCACATCACAGGTTTCTATACCAGCTGTGAGTGCGTTAATACGTACTCCACAGTTGTTGTGGCCCCACGTATTCTACGTGTCACAATTGC
>NW_023363830.1:0-230 GCF_001411555.2 Juglans regia | reverse complement strand
GTAATTTTTTTTTTTTTTTTTTTTTTTTATCAAGAGTTAGGATTATGTTATTTTTGGACTTTTTTTCTTACTAATTATCAGCTGGCTGTGTGCTGCAGCTTCTTCTTACCTTCTCCATTTTCCTCCGCTCTTTCCTCATCCTTTTTGATCTTCACTACTTCATGTGCTGCATATATAAATATATTATATATATATATATATATATATATATATATATATATATATTGTTT
>NW_023363829.1:0-230 GCF_001411555.2 Juglans regia | reverse complement strand
TGGTCCATGACAACCAACGTAAACTCGAAGGCTTGCATGGTAACACGTGGACAACTTCAGAGTCCAGCCAGCACCCAAAGATGAGCACCGACAAGGACAAGGGGGAACGAGAGGGACAAATTCCATCTTTGTAGGTATGCAACACAGGAACCCTTCGGTAGCCCAACATGCTATTCACACGAGGAGCAAAAATGAGGAGGAGCACGCCTAACAGTTCGATGCACAAGCAC
>NW_023363828.1:0-230 GCF_001411555.2 Juglans regia | reverse complement strand
AGGTAAGTTAGCTTTTAACTTACTATCAATTTAATGTGTATGTGTGATAAGTAAGGGAACTAAATTGTATGTATGCATGTTATCATACGTGCCATGCCAAGTTATTACATATTTATCTGTTACACAGAATTTATTCTGTCATGAATTATTCATCTGTTACACAAGATATTCTGTCACGTATTGCTATACATGCTATACATTGCAAGTATGTCATGTTAAGTTAAGTATGC
>NW_023363827.1:0-230 GCF_001411555.2 Juglans regia | reverse complement strand
CCCTTTCCATGGGCGCCAGGGGCATGCCCATGTGAGGGGGGCGGCATGGTCAGCCCTCCTGGCTGACCATGTTGGGGCTTGCATGCCCCCCCTAAAGAGCATTTAGAGCCAAATCCCAACCGGCAGGAGGAAACCTCAAATGTCCGAGGAAACATAAAGGCCTTTTTTATCGAAATACTTTGAATTTGGACGAGATTTTTTGCAGGCATGCTTAGAAAAATCATATCTTG
>NW_023363826.1:0-230 GCF_001411555.2 Juglans regia | reverse complement strand
GTTCTATGAAGGAAAAGTGTAAAGGAGAGTTGCTTTTTCGTGGGAAGTGGACTGAAGAGCTTCTTACACAAGCTATGTAAAGTGATAGGACTGAAGGAATGGTTGAGTGTTGGCCTTTTCTTCTCATAAAAATCAGACCAAGATCTTATCTTAAGGTGGAGTGTAAGAGTGAATGAGTGAGGTGGCCCTTTAGCTATGTCTTTCAAGAACCTTCTAGGCTCTTCTTGTAC
>NW_023363825.1:0-2500 GCF_001411555.2 Juglans regia | reverse complement strand
TGCCTACCATGTCAAGCACACAAAGGTCCGACGAAGAACACCGTAGATCACACAAACTCTACAAAAGCAATCTTCCTTGTTGCCTCAAAAGATTGCAATACAACACTCACAACATGGCCCCCCAATGTTGCCACCCGACGTGCATGAACGGGGGCGAACACTTGTCTCGTGCTTTTGGACAATTGAAACCACCCAAATTGGTTTCCTAAATTCATTCCAATACATCTTGGATGTGTTCCAAGCATCACCTATCGATTTTTGCCTATTTTCGATTTTTTTTGATTTTTCGGATTTATTTAATCAAAAAAATTAAATAAAAAAATCCCGATGTCGAAAAATTGTGAGGCTTGCTCCTACTTCAAGATATGATTTTTCTAAGCATGCCTGCAAAAAATCTCGTCCAAATTCAAAGTATTTCGATAAAAAAGGCCTTTATGTTTCCTCGGACATTTGATGTTTCCTCCTGCCGGTTGGGATTTGGCTCTAAATGCTCTTTAGGGGGGGCATGCAAGCCCCAACATGGTCAGCCAGGAGGGCTGACCATGCCGCCCCCCTCACATGGGCATGCCCCTGGCGCCCATGGAAAGGGCGTGTGCCACGCCCCCCATGCCACCGGCGGGGGGGTATCGTCTCCACCGCCGCCGGCGGTGGTTGTGGCGGCGGCCGCCGCCGGCCGACCATGTCCCGACGACCGTTTTTTGGGCTCGTTTTCGTGGGGGTGATTCCTACATTCTCGATTGCTTTCTAGCAACAAGCTTGTGCTTTAGGGACGGATTTGGTGGCACCTAGTGCCACGCATGGGCTTGTTGATGGGGGCAATCGGTCGTGCTAGGGGCTTTCTCACGTTGGCTAGCCCTCGTGTGCTCTAGTCTACCCCATGGCGGTTGGGCCTATTTGTTTGGATGCCTCCTTTGCAACATGCTTGTGCACGGCGGATGGTGTTATGGCACCCAGTGCTACGCACATTGTTGCTCTCGGGGGTATCCGGATGATGCTGGCCTCGCTTCCATGGGGTTTGACGGGCGACGACCGTTTTTTGGGCTCGCTTTCGTGGGGGTGATTCCTACATTCTCGCTTGCTTTCTAGCAACAAGCTTGTGCTTAGGGACGGATTTGGTGGCACCTAGTGCCGCGCATGGGCTTGTTGATGGGGGCAATCGGTCGTGCTAGGGGCTTTCTCACGTTGGCTAGCCCTCGGGTGCTCTAGTCTACCCCATGGCGGTTGGGCCTATTTGTTTGGATGCCTCCTTTGCAACATGCTTGTGCACGGCGGATGGTGTTATGGCACCCAGTGCTACGCACATTGTTGCTCTCGGGGGTATCCGGATGATGCTGGCCTCGCTTCCATGGGGTTTGACGGGCATCTCCATTTTTCATTTTACATTTGGTTGGCCGCATGGTGGCCGGGCCTGTGTGTTTGTTTGCTTCCTCTTTGACGTAGATGTGCACGGCGGATGGTGTTATGGCACCCAGTGCTACGCACATGCTTCATTGAGGTGGCTTCCGGACCTTGATGGCCTTGTTCCCATGGGGTTGAACCTTGATACGGTTTCCTTCTTGATGCGTTGATCTTCGTGGGGGTTCGATCCTCGTGCATGGCATCCTTGAGGTGTGAGTGTGGCATGGTGTTTGGTGCTTTTTAGCACTAGATTCCTACGCGTGCTCTCGGCCGACGATGGGTTGTTTGCTGGTTTGGCTTGGCTCCCAAGGGGTTGAGACCTCAACAACTGTCCCGATTGTTACTATTTTCTCTTCTCTTATTTCCCATGCCTAGCGGGGCAGGCTCGACACCACACAATGCTTCCACACGCTCAGCCAGCCTTGTGCTTGGTTGGGGTGTGGTTCAATTTGTTTGATGTTGTGGTCTGGCGGACGTAACGGCGTGTGAGTGGTGACAAGGTTGTATGTCTTGACAGGCTCCGTGTTTGTGCATCGAACTGTTAGGCGTGCTCCTCCTCATTTTTGCTCCTCGTGTGAATAGCATGTTGGGCTACCGAAGGGTTCCTGTGTTGCATACCTACAAAGATGGAATTTGTCCCTCTCGTTGCCCCTTGTCCTTGTCGGTGCTCATCTTTGCGTGCTGGCTGGACTCTGAAGTTGTCCACGTGTTACCATGCAAGCCTTCGAGTTTACGTTGGTTGTCATGGACCATGTGGGCGTTCTCGTGCTCTTGGATGCGGAACATTGTGTTGGTGTGGGGGGTCTCCGGCCTCTTTATCCCAAACTGAGCGTTCTCGTTTGACACGAACGATTGTCGTGCTCGCGTCTTGATCCTATCCTCCTTCCGGAGTGGTAGGTTTACGTGCGGTGCCGGCATCGAGAATGAATGCTACCTGGTTGATCCCGCCAGTAGTCATATGCTTGTCTCAAAGATTAAGCCATGCATGTGTAAGTATGAACTAATTCAGACTGTGAAACTGCGAATGGCTCATTAAATCAGTTATAGTTTGTTTGATGGTATCTGCTACCCGGATAACCGTAGTAATTCTAGAGCTAATACG
>NW_023363824.1:0-230 GCF_001411555.2 Juglans regia | reverse complement strand
TGGGGTGTGGTTCAATTTGTTTGATGTTGTGGTCTGGCGGACGTAACGGCGTGTGAGTGGTGACAAGGTTGTATGTCTTGACAGGCTCCGTGCTTGTGCATCGACCTGTTAGGCGTGCTCCTCCTCATTTTTGCTCCTCGTGTGAATAGCATGTTGGGCTACCGAAGGGTTCCTGTGTTGCATACCTACAAAGATGGAATTTGTCCCTCTCGTTGCCCCTTGTCCTTGTC
>NW_023363823.1:0-230 GCF_001411555.2 Juglans regia | reverse complement strand
CATTGAGGTGGCTTCCGGACCTTGATGGCCTTGTTCCCATGGGGTTGAACCTTGATACGGTTTCCTTCTTGATGCGTTGATCTTCGTGGGGGTTCGATCCTCGTTCATGGCATCCTTGAGGTGTGAGTGTGGCATGGTGTTTGGTGCTTCTTAGCACTAGATTCCTACGCGTGCTCTCGGCCGACGATGGGTTGTTTGCTGGTTTGGCTTGGCTCCCAAGGGGTTGAGAC
>NW_023363822.1:0-230 GCF_001411555.2 Juglans regia | reverse complement strand
CTGGACTCTGAAGTTGTCCACGTGTTACCATGCAAGCCTTCGAGTTTACGTTGGTTGTCATGGACCATGTGGGCGTTCTCGTGCTCTTGGATGCGGAACATTGTGTTGGTGTGGGGGGTCTCCGGACTCTTTATCCCAAACCGAGCGTTCTCGTTTGACACGAACGATTGTCGTGCTCGCGTCTTGATCCTATCCTCCTTCCGGAGTGGTAGGTTTACGTGCGGTGCCGG
>NW_023363821.1:0-230 GCF_001411555.2 Juglans regia | reverse complement strand
GTTGTTGTTGTACACCGTTGCATGTACACACACTTGGCACTTTCGTTGGGATGTGTGACCGTGTTGTCATCATCCCGGCGTCTCGATTCCCGTGTTTTCCTTACATGGGGGTCGGGGGCGCCACAGGTGGTATCAGAGCAGTTCGGCTCTAGGTAAAACCACATGTCCCATAGGTGCAGTACCAGAAAGTTTTAAAAGTTGTGATTTGAAAATTATTTAATTTAAAGTTT
>NW_023363820.1:0-230 GCF_001411555.2 Juglans regia | reverse complement strand
CTAACAGTGGCCGATGCCTTCCACATGTTCCGGCTAAACAGCTTTAGCTAGTGTACGAAGTGGCATTAGATTTAACCATGGTTTAGTTGAGGTTGGTGGTTGGGGTTGGTGAGGGGTTGGGGTGCCCCTACCGCCATTATCTTGATCTTGTAACCTTGTTGGGTCGGTCGTCCGGGCCCCACCGAGCCCGCTTTTAATTTAAGGGTGACTTTACCACCATAGCCGAGAGA
>NW_023363818.1:0-230 GCF_001411555.2 Juglans regia | reverse complement strand
CAATGAATAAATTCATCAAATTTCATAAACTTCATAATCTGATTAAAATGAGGCTACATAGAGTATTTGAAGGAAAACCTAATGAAACCCAGGCCAAAATAAACCCCCATCTTCCAAAAGTACCCCTGGATGAACAGTGCCGCGGCTACAGTGCCGAGCTACAGTAACTCGGCTACAGTAACCCTAACCCTCCAAGTTCAATAAAATAATAACTTTCCCAACATGCCCTT
>NW_023363817.1:0-230 GCF_001411555.2 Juglans regia | reverse complement strand
AAATTCATATAATCCTTGACCGACATACTAGCGTCCTTCCGATCCCAATCCAAACGGAGATCTGATCCAAACCCATGGCTACGCGATGGGCAGGGCGAGATTTTCCCAAAAATCCACTCCCGAGTACTCCTTCTTGTCAATTTATCTCGCAAGGCGGAAAAAACAAAAACGAGGGGTGCAACACGAGGACTTCCCAGGAGGTCACCCATCCTAGTACTACTCTCGCCCAA
>NW_023363816.1:0-230 GCF_001411555.2 Juglans regia | reverse complement strand
ATTCTCCGTTACCCGTCACCACCATTGTAGGCCTCTATCCTACAATCGAAAGTTGATAGGGCAGAAATTTGAATGATGCGTCGCCGGCACGATGGCCGTGCGATCCGTCGAGTTATCATGAATCAACAGAGCAACGGGCAAAGCCCGCGTCGACCTTTTATCTAATAAATGCATCCCTTCCAGAAGTCGGGGTTTGTTGCACGTATTAGCTCTAGAATTACTACGGTTAT
>NW_023363815.1:0-230 GCF_001411555.2 Juglans regia | reverse complement strand
AGGATATATATTAAATTGTTACTTATTAAATTCTAACTTATATACTAACTTATAATATAATATATATATATATATATTACATTGTATATATCTATAACTATATACTACATTGTATAGTATGATAGTATAATACTTTAAATGAGAACATAAATGTATATAATAAAGAATATTTATGTATTAAATCCATATCACAGAATTCGGGCACAATATTCTTACAACAATATTTATAC
>NW_023363814.1:0-926 GCF_001411555.2 Juglans regia | reverse complement strand
GCTAGTATGTCGCTCAAGGATTATATGAATTTTAAGTAATTAGTTTGATGGGTGCGATCATACCAGCACTAATGCACCGGATCCCATCAGAACCCCGCAGTTAAGCGTGCTTGGGCGAGAGTAGTACTAGGATGGGTGACCTCCTGGGAAGTCCTCGTGTTGCCCCCCTCGTTTTTGTTTTTTCCGCCTAGCTAGATAAATTGACAAGAAGGACCACTCGGGAGTGGATTTTTCGGCCCGCTAATGCTTAGCTGCGGAGTTCTGATGGGATCCGGTGCATTAGTACTGGTATGATCGCACCCAACAAACTAATTATTTTAAATTCATATAATCCTTCAGCGAAATACTAGCGTCCTTCCGATCCCAATCCAAACGGAGATCTGATCCAAACCCATCGCTACGCGATGGGCAGGGCGCGATTTTCCAAAAAATCCACTCCCGAGTGGTCCTTCTTGTCAATTTTTCTCGCAAGGCGGAAAAAACAAAAACGAGGGGTGCAACATGAGGACTTCCCCGGAGGTCACCCATCCTAGTACTACTCTCGCCCAACCACGCTTAACTGCTGAGTTCTGATGGGATCCGGTGCATTAGTGCTGGTATGATCGCACCCATCAAACTAAATACTTAAAATTCAAATAATCCTTGAGTGACATACTAGCGTCCTTCCGATCCCAATCCAATCGGAGATCTGATCCAAACCCATGGCTACGCGATGGGCAGGGCGAGATTTTCCGAAAAATCCACTCCTGAGTGGTCCTTCTTGTCAATTTATCTCGCAAGGCGGAAAAAAAATCAACAAGGGGTGCAACACGATGACTTCCCAGGAGGTCACCCATCCTAGTACTACTCTCGCCCAAGCACGCTTAACTGCGGAGTTCGGATGGGATCCGGTGCATTAGTGCTGGTATGATCGCACCCATCAAACT
>NW_023363813.1:0-231 GCF_001411555.2 Juglans regia | reverse complement strand
CAGGAGGAAACATCAAATGTCCGAGGAAACATAAAGGCCTTTTTTATCGAAATACTTTGAATTTGGACGAGATTTTTTGCAGGCATGCTTAGAAAAATCATATCTTGAAGTAGGAGCAAGCCTCACAAATTTTCGACATCGGGATTTTTTTATTTAATTTTTTTGATTAAATAAATCCGAAAAATCAAAAAAAATCGAAAATAGGCAAAAATCGATAGGTGATGCTTGGAA
>NW_023363812.1:0-231 GCF_001411555.2 Juglans regia | reverse complement strand
TGGAGCCTGCGGCTTAATTTGACTCAACACGGGGAAACTTACCAGGTCCAGACATAGTAAGGATTGACAGACTGAGAGCTCTTTCTTGATTCTATGGGTGGTGTTGCATGGCCGTTCTTAGTTGGTGGAGCGATTTGTCTGGTTAATTCCGTTAACGAACGAGACCTCAGCCTGCTAACTAGCTATGCGGAGGTGACCTTCCGCGGCCAGCTTCTTAGAGGGACTATGGCC
>NW_023363811.1:0-231 GCF_001411555.2 Juglans regia | reverse complement strand
CGTAACATGAACGTGACATAAAAGACAGAAATCTTGACGTAACATAACGTGACATGAACGTAGGACGACAGACATGACATACTTTGAGACATAAATGTAACAGAAAACATTTCATAACATGTCATACATGTAACATGCAACATTTCGTAACATGGCATACCATATAACAGACAACATTTCTTAACGTGGCGTAACATGTGACAATGAATATTACATGACAAGAAATACATG
>NW_023363810.1:0-231 GCF_001411555.2 Juglans regia | reverse complement strand
GAATGTAAATAAAAATCGTTCGAACGTTGGTTCACACTGTACCAAACGTTCGAACGTAAATACAATTGAATCGTTCGAACGTTAAATCGACTAACGTTCGAACAAAGAACTTGCATTCGGACGCTCCTTCGTTTACATTCGAAATAACGTCCGAACATTAAACGCGCTAGGTTTGAACATTTACGTTTACGTTCGAACAAATATTCGAACGTTTATTGTAATTAACGTTCG
>NW_023363809.1:0-231 GCF_001411555.2 Juglans regia | reverse complement strand
TGAACTAGGGTTAGGGTTACTGTAGCCGAGTTACTGTAGCTCGGCACTGTAGCCGCGGCACTGTTCATCCAGGGGTACTTTTGGAAGATGGGGGTTTATTTTGGTTAGGGTTTCATTAGGTTTTCCTTTAAATACTCTATGTAGCCTCATTCTAATCAGATTATGAAGTTTATGAAATTTGATGAATTTATTCATTGTGAGTTGAGTTTTACTCCTCTTGTTCTTAATTGA
>NW_023363808.1:0-231 GCF_001411555.2 Juglans regia | reverse complement strand
GTTTTGGATAAAATCTAGGACCGAACCGGTATGTACCGGTTTTGTATTTTTCAAAACCGATTACGCACCGGTTACCCTCCTAAACCGGTACTTCCGGTTTTACCAGTTTCCGGTCCGGTTTTCCGACTTTTTTAAAATGTAAATTTCACAATTTGTCATTAAAAATTTGTTTATAAAAAAAAAAATTGATTTAAAAAAAACTGTTTTATACTTTTATTAATATATTAGACT
>NW_023363807.1:0-231 GCF_001411555.2 Juglans regia | reverse complement strand
CATTGTGTTGGTGTGGGGGGTCTCCGGCCTCTTTATCCCAAACCGAGCGTTCTCGTTTGACACGAACGATTGTCGTGCTCGCGTCTTGATCCTATCCTCCTTCCGGAGTGGTAGGTTTACGTGCGGTTCCGGCATCGAGAATGAATGCTACCTGGTTGATCCTGCCAGTAGTCATATGCTTGTCTCAAAGATTAAGCCATGCATGTGTAAGTATGAACTAATTCAGACTGT
>NW_023363806.1:0-231 GCF_001411555.2 Juglans regia | reverse complement strand
TAGGCAAAAAAGTTACGCACCTTTAGCTTCTTAGCATCCATTCCAGATGCAACCTCACAAAGAATGAAATTAGAATGGCTGGGATATGGATTGAGAAATGGCACTTCCTTAAGAAAATTATAAAGCCTCAACCTTTCTTGTACCAAAGCATCTTTCACTTTCTGGTAGAGATTGTTAATTCATATTAGATATGAACTCTTCCTCAATGATACGTCCTCCGAGGTGTCTCCC
>NW_023363805.1:0-231 GCF_001411555.2 Juglans regia | reverse complement strand
TATTTGTTGTTAATATACTTTATTACATTTTATAACCAAAGTACACAATATATATATATATGAATGTAAAGTGATAGTGTGATACTTTTTGTTATTCTACTTTTATTTTATGTTCATTATATAGTTATGTTTTCTATTATTTCAGATTTCTTATTTGCTTTAGTTCATGGATATTCCAGCGGATTCGAGTGCGAGCTCTCCTTTTCAGGCCGAAGGCACCCCTACCCCTAC
>NW_023363804.1:0-232 GCF_001411555.2 Juglans regia | reverse complement strand
AAAAATAAAAGAAACTACCCTTCAGTAATTGAAGCCGACAGAAACAAAACTCATTCCAACATGAAGACAAGTATTATCATGGAGGGAAAACTAAGCCGTGCGATATCCTTACCAAGAGAGGAAGCACGCGACAAAGCGGGGGCTGAGGAGAGGGTGGTGAGAGCGGCGGCAAAGCTCTGAGAGAGAGAGGGGAGACGAAAAGTGAGAGAGAGAGAGTTTACGGGATGAACTA
>NW_023363803.1:0-1365 GCF_001411555.2 Juglans regia | reverse complement strand
TACCCTATGGTCATGGTAGTACTATAGGATGCCCGCGTGGAAAAGACTCCAACCTCTTATTTTTGCCACTTTGCGCTGAATCGGTTTTGTAAAAAGCTTGGGCAAAGTGGTAAAAATAAGAGTTGCTCCGATTCCCCCCGTGTTGGGGAATACTTACCCTATGGTCATGGTAGTACCACAGGATGCCCGCGAGCAAAAGACTCCAACCTCTTATTTTTGACACTTTGCGCTGAATCGGTTTTGTAAAAAGCTTGGGCAAAGTGGTAAAAATAAGAGTTGTTCCGATTCCCCCCGTGTTGGGGAATACTTACCCTATGGTCATGGTAGTACCACAGGATGCCCGCGAGCAAAAGACTCCAACCTCTTATTTTTGCCACATTGCGCTCAATTGGTTTTGTACAAAGCTTGGGCAAAGTGGTAAAAATAAGAGTTGCTCCGATTCGCCCTGTGTTGGGGAATTCTTACCCTATGGTCATGGTAGTGCCACGGGACGCCCGCTTGGAAACTACTCCAACCTCTTATTTTTGCCACTTTGCGCTGAATCGGTTTTGTACAAAGCCTGGGCAAAGTGGTAAAAATAAGAGTTGCTCCAATTCGCCCCGTGTTGGGGCATACTTACCCAATCGTCATGGTAGTACGATAGGATGCCCGCGAACAAAAGACTCTAACCTCTTATTTTTGTCACTCTGCGCTCAATTGGTTTTCTACAAAGCTTGGGCAAAGTGGTAAAAATAGGAGTTGCTCCGATGCGCCCCGTGTTGGGGAATACTTACCCTATGGTCATGGTAGTACCACAGGATGCCCGCGAGCAAAAGACTCCAACCTCTTATTTTTGCCACTTTGCGCTGAATCGGTTTTGTACAAAGCTTGGGCAAAGTGGTAAAAATAAGAGTTGCTCCAATTCCCCCCGTGTTGGTGCATACTTACCCAATCGTCATGGTAGTACCATAGGATGCCCGCGAACAAAAGACTCTAACCTCTTATTTTTGTCACTCTGCGCGCAATTGGTTTTCTACAAAGCTTGGGCAAAGTGGTAAAAATAGGAGTTGCTCCGATTCGCCCCATGTTGGGGAATACTTACCCTATGGTCATGGTAGTACCACAGGATGCCCGCGAGCAAAAGCCTCCAACCTCTTATTTTTGCCACATTGCGCTCAATTGGTTTTGTACAAAGCTTGGGCAAAGTGGTAAAAATAAGAGTTGCTCCGATTCGCCCCGTGTTGGGGAATTCTTACCCTATGGTCATGGTAGTACCACAAGACGCCCGCTTGGAAACGACTCCAACCTCTTATTTTTGCCACTTTGCGCTGAATCGGTTTTGTACAAAGCTTGGGCAAAGTGGTAAAAATAAGAGTTGCTCCAATC
>NW_023363802.1:0-231 GCF_001411555.2 Juglans regia | reverse complement strand
CAAACGAGAACGCTCGGTTTGGGATAAAGAGGCCGGAGACCCCCCACACCAACACAATGTTCCGCATCCAAGAGCACGAGAACGCCCACATGGTCCATGACAACCAACGTAAACTCGAAGGCTTGCCTGGTAACACGTGGACAACTTCAGAGTCCAGCCAGCACCCAAAGATGAGCACCGACAAGGACAAGGGGCAACGAGAGGGACAAATTCCATCTTTGTAGGTATGCA
>NW_023363801.1:0-231 GCF_001411555.2 Juglans regia | reverse complement strand
TACGTTTAAATTATTTTATTTAACTTGTGGTTTTAAAATCATTTCCGTTGGATCATTTTCGTGACCCAAGTTATGAGGATTGGACCTCATTTCTTTTCCTCTCTCTTTCTTTCCTCTCCTTTTCTTTTCCTTCCTTTTTCTTTTTTCCCTATTTTTTTCTTTCGGCCCCTCCCCCCTCCCGCGCGACCCAACTCTCTCCTCTCTCCCGTGCGACTTCGGCTCCACCCCAGC
>NW_023363800.1:0-231 GCF_001411555.2 Juglans regia | reverse complement strand
ATTAGATTATTGGTTTTTTTGTGAGTGCTTCTTATATTTATAAAGTTTAGTAATATATAAAATCCGCTCCGACTCCGACTCCGACTTGTCGGAGCGGAGTCGGATTTTTTTATTATTTTTTTTTATCTTTTTTAACTTCATATTTGACCCACTTTTTTTTAAAAAAAAAAATTTGTGAGCTTTTAAATTTCAATTTTCTCAACATTACCTGTGGGAATTAATTAAACTTTT
>NW_023363799.1:0-231 GCF_001411555.2 Juglans regia | reverse complement strand
ATTTAGGAAACCAATTTGGGTGGTTTCAATTGTCCAAAAGCACGAGACAAGTGTTCGCCCCCGTTCATGCACGTCGGGTGGCAACATTGGGGGGCCATGTTGTGAGTGTTGTATTGCAATCTTTTGATGCAACAAGGAAGATTGCTTTTGTAGAGTTTGTGTGATCTACGGTGTTCTTCGTCGGACCTTTGTGTGCTTGACATGGTAGGCAAAGCACCACGGGTGTGTCGC
>NW_023363797.1:0-231 GCF_001411555.2 Juglans regia | reverse complement strand
CTTGCGGGTTCACGGGTGGGCTACGACGCATGGACGACAAGTGACCATGCGGCTAGCATGGAAGTTGTGTTTAACGGAACCATGCTCTTTTTTTTTTTTTTTGGGCAAGGGTTGTTGCGGTAGTTTGATAATGGGCGGCAACATGGGGGTTGAGCAACAAAGGGGACCTGCAGTCATCTGGAGAGTACGGGCAGCGACAACAGAGAGATGATGAGAGGGAAAACGAGAGGA
>NW_023363796.1:0-231 GCF_001411555.2 Juglans regia | reverse complement strand
AAGCCCAAAATCAATTTTTCTTGACTCAATCAAATTCCCAAGGTTTAAAAGGTTGAATAATGATGTCATAACAAGGATTTAATTAATTAATAGCATGTGGAAGTGATTTAATCAAGTGATTAAACACAATGCTAGAAATCGGATTAAAAAGGGTTTGGAGGCCAACTTTAGGGTTTGGGAAAACCATTTAGGGTTTTGGTTTCAACCAAGCTTTTGGGGTTTCAATTGGAT
>NW_023363795.1:0-231 GCF_001411555.2 Juglans regia | reverse complement strand
TGTCAAGGCAGGCCATGGGGCTTGCCACGGGGCTGCCAAGGCATGCCATGGGGCTTGCCACGGGGCTCGCTGTGCATGCCATGGGGCTGTCAAGGCAAGCCATGGGGCTGTCAAGTCAGGCCATGGCGCTTGCCATGGGGCTGTCAAGGCAAGCCATGGGGCGTGCGAGCGGGGCTGTCAAGGCAGGCCATGGGGCTTGCCACGGGGCTGCCAAGGCATGCCATGGGGCTT
>NW_023363794.1:0-1241 GCF_001411555.2 Juglans regia | reverse complement strand
AAAAAAAATAGAAACAAAAAGTAGGCTACCGAAATTCTTAGGATTTTGGGTTTGGTTGAAATTTGCATCACCTAGGGTTTCAATATTCTAGGGTTTCCTATATCTCTAAGTCTGTCAATTGCTTGGAGTGTCGTTCCATTGATTCTCTTCTACTTCATTGTCCATGCTTGTATGTTTGAATTCAATTGGTTGGTTTTCACAACTGACTATTGCTGTTTGTGGATGAATTAGAGAAAAGAAAGGAAAGGAAAAGAAAAGAAAAGAAAATTCGAAAAAAAAAAAAAAAAAAAAACGAAAAGAAGAAGATGAAGAAAAGAGAAGGTAGCGTATTCAAAGTCGCTACATAGTTACAACAAAGAGAAAGAAAGAAATTTGTTGATTAAACCATATGATCAAAGGGGCTGCTGCATACATCACTTAAGTTGGTATCTTGTCTTATTGTTACTCTTTCATTCGTATAACTTCATTGATTCTTGTGTCATTTTTATTCCTTCATGTTTCTCTTGTTCTTGTTTCCTGGATCTAATTACTAGTTGGGATAAAACAATGTTGCCTTGTCTTGATTGAGTTCATTTAGTTCTGAAAGAACTTGAGTGGGAAAACTATTGAGGTAAAAGGCAAGAGAGTGTGAGACTATTTTCGAGAAAAAGCCATTAAGAGTGAAACACGAGTAGAGTGCCATTATTCGAGTGTAAACACGTAAGGGTGTGTGAGGTTTTCCACTAACATTGTTTTTGTGCAGCATATTATGATGTCTCGTAGAAGTGACTTTTCACCAAAGGAGATGGTAGATAACTCATCCTTTGTGTTGCAAGCCATGCAACAACAGTTTGAGCGGTTGAACTTGGTGTTAGGTGAAGTGAGGAATAGCATGGATAATCAAGAAGCAATGGTTAGAAATCTGCAAGCAGAGAAAGATAGGAGGCAACATGAGCCTAATATTAAGAATGGGTATGAGAATGGAGAGTATGGTGAGGATAAGGAAGTGCTAACATCTGAAGTTGGATTGGGTAGACATAGAAGAGTTAGGCATGGAAGAGGCCTTAGGGCAAACTCAGGGGGTCGAGATAGAGTAGATAAGAACCTTGGAAGCATCAAAATGAAAATACCATCATTCCAAGGTAGAACTGACCCTGAAGTTTATTTAGAGTGGGAGAAAAGAATAGAGTTGGTGTTTGATTGTCATAATTACTCTGAGCAGAAAAAGATGAAGTTGGTTGTAATTGAGTTCACTGATTATG
>NW_023363793.1:0-231 GCF_001411555.2 Juglans regia | reverse complement strand
CAAGTATCGCATTTCGCTACGTTCTTCATCGATGCGAGAGCCGAGATATCCGTTGCCGAGAGTCGTTATGTATCATGGTAAAGATGTCACCAACAACGCGCACACCGTTTCCGGGGCGCCCGTGGTCACTCCTTGTTTAAGTTCCTTGGCGCAGACCGCGCCGGGGTTCATTGTTCGATCGGGAAGGGAACGAGAAGATTGACCAACCACACACGAGGAGCGGTGGGCATA
>NW_023363792.1:0-231 GCF_001411555.2 Juglans regia | reverse complement strand
TTCCCAGTTCCTCATTTCGCCCCCCCTCTCCCCCGAAAGGCAATTGTGCGATTCGGAAAACCCTAGCCGTCGCGACTTCCACCCTCCTCCAGCCCGTCGGTCGCCTCCCTCCGTCGAGATTTTGGTACTCTCTCTCTCTCTCTCTCTCTCTCTCTCTCTCTCTCTCTAGTCTCTGGTATTTAATCGTCGCCTATATTGATCATGGGTGTTGGTATTTATCGGCGCCGAACG
>NW_023363791.1:0-231 GCF_001411555.2 Juglans regia | reverse complement strand
CCCCGCTAGGCATGGGAAATAAGAGAAGAGAAAATAGTAACAATCGGGACAGTTGTTGAGGTCTCAACCCCTTGGGAGCCAAGCCAAACCAGCAAACAACCCATCGTCGGCCGAGAGCACGCGTAGAAATCTAGTGCTAAGAAGCACCAAACACCATGCCACACTCACACCTCAAGGATGCCATGCACGAGGATCGAACCCCCACGAAGATCAACGCATCAAGAAGGAAAC
>NW_023363790.1:0-231 GCF_001411555.2 Juglans regia | reverse complement strand
CATCGGCGTTCGGCGCCGATAAATACCAACACCCATGATCAATATAGGCGACGATTAAATACCAGAGACTAGAGAGAGAGAGAGAGAGAGAGAGAGAGAGAGAGTACCAAAATCTCGACGGAGGGAGGCGACCGACGGGCTGGAGGAGGGTGGAAGTCGCGACGGCTAGGGTTTTCCGAATCGCACAATTGCCTTTCGGGGGAGAGGGGGGGCGAAATGAGGAACTGGGAA
>NW_023363788.1:0-231 GCF_001411555.2 Juglans regia | reverse complement strand
GAACCATGTGATGTTTTGGTTTGAAGATCACTTCTTTATAAGTCATGGATCAAGAGGTTGATTAAAACAAGTTAGAAACAAAATTCTGTTTTGAACTTAGAAGAGAAACCAAAAAGTTCAAGTATGGTTTTAGTGATTTTGATGACTTTTGTTCATGATTCAAAACATGATTATTCTTAAGAATATGTTATGCGTGTAGTAGAAGAAAAATTTTGGTTTAATCATGAGTTT
>NW_023363787.1:0-231 GCF_001411555.2 Juglans regia | reverse complement strand
GGGACAGTTGTTGAGGTCTCAACCCCTTGGGAGCCAAGCCAAACCAGCAAACAACCCATCGTCGGCCGAGAGCACGCGTAGGAATCTAGTGCTAAGAAGCACCAAACACCATGCCACACTCACACCTTAAGGATGCCATGCACGAGGATCGAACCCCCACGAAGATCAACGCATCAAGAAGGAAACCGTATCAAGGTTCAACCCCATGGGAACAAGGCCATCAAGGTCCGG
>NW_023363786.1:0-231 GCF_001411555.2 Juglans regia | reverse complement strand
AGCATTCATTCTCGATGCCGGCACCGCACGTAAACCTACCACTCCGGAAGGAGGATAGGATCAAGACGCGAGCACGACAATCGTTCGTGTCCAACGAGAACGCTCGGTTTGGGATAAAGAGGCCGGAGACCCCCCACACCAACACAATGTTCCGCATCCAAGAGCACGAGAACGCCCACATGGTCCATGACAACCAACGTAAACTCGAAGGCTTGCATGGTAACACGTGGA
>NW_023363785.1:0-231 GCF_001411555.2 Juglans regia | reverse complement strand
ATACTAACCTCCTATCTTTTAACTCTCAAAACGAAAAAATGGAAATGAAAAAAAAAAAACATGATTTTTTAAGAAAGTACTTAAATCGTGGATATGAACTTTTGATCACCATTATCCGGTTCGGAAGAATATATATATATATATATATATATATATATATAAATACTAACATCCTATCTTTTAACTCTCAAAACCAAAAAATGGAAATGAAAAAAAAAAACATGATTTTTT
>NW_023363784.1:0-4975 GCF_001411555.2 Juglans regia | reverse complement strand
CATGACCATAGGGTTAGAATTCCCGAACACGGGGCGAATCGGAGCAACTCTTATTTTTACGAAATTGCCCATGCCATGTAGGAAACCAATTGGGCGAAATGTGTCAAAAATAAAGGGTTGGAGTCTTTTGTTCGCGGGCAACCTATGGTACTACCATGACCATAGGGTAAGTAAGCCCCAACACGGTGTGAATTGGAGCAACTCCTATTTTTACCACTTTGCCCAAGCTTTGTAGAAAACCAATTGAGCGCAGAGTGACAAAAATAAGAGGTTAGTGTCTTTTGTTCGCGGGCATCCTATGGTACTACCATGACGATTGGGTAAGTATGCCCCAACACGGGGGGAATTGGAGCAACTCTTATTTTTACCACTTTGCCCAAGCTTTGTACAAAACCGATTCAGCGCAAAGTGGCAAAAATAAGAGGTTGGAGTCGTTTCCAAGCGGGCGTCCCGTGGTACTACCATGACCATAGGGTAAGAATGCCCCAACACGGGGCGAATCGGAGCAACTCTTATTTTTACCACTTTGCCCAAGCTTTGTACAAAACCAATTGAGCGCAATGTGGCAAAAATAAGAGGTTGGAGTCTTTTGCTCGCGGGCATCCTGTGGTACTACCATGACCATGGGGTAAGTATTCCCCAACACGGGGCGAATCGGAGCAACTCCTATTTTTACCACTTTGCCCAAGCTTTGTAGAAAACCAATTGAGCGCAGAGTGACAAAAATTAGAGGTTAGAGTCTTTTGTTCGCGGGCATCCTATGGTACTACCATGACGATTGGGTAAGTATGCCCCAACACGGGGGGAATTGGAGCAACTCTTATTTTTACCACTTTGCCCAAACTTTGTACAAAACCGATTCAGCGCAAAGTGGCAAAAATAAGAGGTTGGAGTCTTTTCCACGCGGGCATCCTATGGTACATCCATGACCATAGGGTAAGAATTCCCCAACACGGGGCGAATCGGAGCAACTCTTATTTTTACGAAATTGCCCTTGCCATGTAGGAAACCAATTGAGCGAAATGTGTCAAAAATAATGGGTTGGAGTCTTTTGTTCGCGGGCACCCTATGGTACTACCATGACCATAGGGTCAGTATGCCCTAACATGGTGCGAATCGAAGCAACTCTGATTTTTACAACTTTGCCCAACCTTTGCAGAAAACCAATTGAGCGCAGAGTGACAAAAATAAGAGGTTAGAGTCTTTTGTTCGCGGGCATCCTATCGTACTACCATGACGATTGGGTAAGTATGCCCCAACACGGGGCGAATTGGAGCAACTCTTATTTTTACCTCTTTGCCCAAGCTTTGTACAAAACCGATTCAGCATGATGTAAAATAAGGGTTGAATGGGTTTTCCAAGCCCAGGCATCCTGTGGTACTACCATGACCATAGGGTAAGTATTCCCCAACACGGGGGGAATCGGAACAACTCTTATTTTTACCACTTTGCCCAAGCTTTTTACAAAACCGATTCAGCGCAAAGTGTCAAAAATAAGAGGTTGGAGTCTTTTGCTCGCGGGCATCCTGTGGTACTACCATGACCATAGGGTAAGTATTCCCCAACACGGGGGGAATCGGAGCAACTCTTATTTGCAGTGCCCATGCCATGTGAGAGCCAGTGTGAGCAATGTCAAAAATAATGGGTTGGAGTCTTTGTTCAGACTTTCCTATATGGTACTACCATGACCATAGGGTAAGTATGCCCTAACATGGTGCGAATTGAAGCAACTCTGATTTTTACAACTTTGCCCAACCTTTGCAGAAAACCAATTGAGCGTAGAGTGGCAAAAATAAGAGGTTGGAGTCTTTTGCTCGCGGGCATCCTGTGGTACTACCATGACCATAGGGTAAGTATTCCCCAACCCGGGGCGAATCGGAGCAACTCCTATTTTTACCACTTTGCCCAAGCTTTGTACAAAACCGATCCAGCGCAAAGTGGCAAAAATCAGAGGTTGGAGTCTTTTCCACGCGGGCATCCTATGGTACAACCATGACCATAGGGTAAGAATTCCCCAACACGGGGCGTATCGGAGCAACTCTTATTTTTACGAAATTGCCCATGCCATGTAGGAAACCAATTGAGCGAAATGTGTCAAAAATAATGGGTTGGAGTCTTTTGTTCGCGGGCACCCTATGGCACTACCATGACCATAGGGTAAGTATGCCCTAACACGGGGCGAATTGGAGCAACTCTTATTTTTACCACGTTGCCCAAGCTTTGTACAAAACCGATTCAGCGCAAAGTGGCAAAAATAAGAGGTTGGAGTCTTTTGCTCGCGGGCATCCTGTGGTACTACCATGACCATAGGGTAAGTATTCCCCAACATGGGGCGAATCGGAGCAACTCTTATTTTTACCACTTTGCCCAAGCTTTGTACAAAACCAATTGAGCGCAATGTGGCAAAAATAAGAGGTTGGAGTCTTTTGCTCGCGGGCATCCTGTGGTACTACCATGACCATAGGGTAAGAATTCCCCAACACGGGGCGAATCGGAGCAACTCTTATTTTTACCACTTTGCCCAAGCTTTGTACAAAACCAATTGAGCGCAATGTGGCAAAAATAAGAGGTTGGAGTCTTTTGCTCGCGGGCATCCTGTGGAACTACCATGACCATAGGGTAAGTATTCCCCAACACGGGGCGAATCGGAGCAACTCCTATTTTAACCACTTTGCCCAAGCTTTGTAGAAAACCAATCGAGCGCAGAGTGACAAAAATAAGAGGTTAGAATCTTTTGTTCGCGGGCATCCTATGGTACTACCATGACGATTGGGTAAGTATGCCCCAACACGGGGGGAATTGGAGCAACTCTTATTTTTACCACTTTGCCCAAGCTTTGTACAAAACCGATTCAGAACAAAGTGGCAAAAATAAGAGGTTGGAGTCTTTTCCACGCGGGCGTCCTGTGGTACTACCATGACCATAGGGTAAGAATTCCCCAACACGGGGCGAATCGGAGCGACTCTTATTTTTACCACTTTGCCCAAGCTTTGTACAAAACCAATTGAGCGCAATGTGGCAAAAATAAGAGGTTGGAGTCTTTTCCTCGCGGGCATCCTGTGGTACTACCATGACCATAGGGTAAGTATTCCCCAACACGGGGCGAATCGGAGCAACTCCTATTTTTACCACTTTGCCCAAGCTTTGTAGAAAACCAATTGAGCGCAGAGTGACAAAAATAAGAGGTTAGAGTCTTTTGTTCGCGGGCATCCTATGGTACTACCATGACCATTGGGTAAGTATGCCCCAACACGGGGGGAATTGGAGCAACTCTTATTTTTACCACTTTGCCCAAACTTTGTACAAAACCTATTCAGCGCAAAGTGGCAAAAATAAGAGGTTGGAGTCTTTTCCACGCGCGCATCCTATGGTACTACCATGACCATAGGGTAAGAATTCCCCAACACGGGGCAAATCGGAGCAACTCTTATTTTTACGAAATTGCCCATGCCATGTACGAAACCAATTGAGCGAAATGTGCCAAAAATAAAGGGTTGGAGTCTTTTGTTCGCAGGCACCCTATGGTACTACCATGACCATAGGGTAAGTATGCCCTAACATGGGGCGAGTCGAAGCAACTCTCATTTTTACAACTTTGCCCAACCTTTGCAGAAAACCAATTGAGCGCTGAGTGACAAAAATAAGAGGTTAGAGTTTTTTGTTCGCGGGCATCCTATCGTACTACCATGACAATTGGGTAAGTATGCCCCAACACGGGGCGAATTGGAGCAACTCTTATTTTTACCACTTTGCCCAAGCTTTGTACAAAACCGATTCAGCGCAAAGTGGCAAAAATAAGAGGTTGGAGTCTTTTCCACGCGGGCGTCCTGTGGTACTACCATGACCATAGGGTAAGTATTCCCCAACATGGGGCGAATCGGAGGAACTCTTATTTTTACCACTTTGCCCAAGCTTTGTACAAAACCAATTGAGCGCAATGTGGCAAAAATAAGAGGTTGGAGGCTTTTGCTCGCGGGCATCCTGTGGTACTACCATGACCATAGGGTAAGTATTCCCCAACACGGGGCGAATCGGAGCAACTCCTATTTTTACCACTTTGCCCAAGCTTTGTAGAAAACAAATTGCGCGCAGAGTGACAAAAATAAGAGGTTAGAGTCTTTTGTTCGCGGGCATCCTATGGTACTACCATGACGATTGGGTAAGTATGCCCCGACACGGGGGGAATTGGAGCAACTCTTATTTTTACCACTTTGCCCAAGCTTTGTAGAAAACCAATTGAGCGCAGAGTGACAAAAATAAGAGGTTGGAGTCTTTTGCTAGCGGGCATCCTGTGGTACTACCATGACCATAGGGTAAGTATTCCCCAACAAGGGGGGAATCGGAGCAACTCTTATTTTTACCACTTTGCCCAAGCTTTTTACAAAACCGATTCAGCGCAAAGTGGCAAAAATAAGAGGTTGGAGTCTTTTCCACGCGGGCATCCTATGGTACAACCATGACCATAGGGTAAGAATTCCCCAACACGGGGCGAATCGGAGCAACTCTTATTTTTACGAGATTGCCCTTGCCATGTAGGAAACCAATTGAGCGAAATGTGTCAAAAATAATGGGTTGGAGTCTTTTGTTCGCGGGCACCCTATGGTACTACCATGACCATAGGGTAAGTATGCCCTAACATGGTGCGAATCGAAGCAACTCTGATTTTTACAACTTTGTCCAACCTTTGCAGAAAACCAATTGAGCGCAGAGTGACAAAAATAAGAGGTTAGAGTCTTTTGTTCGCGGGCATCCTATCGTACTACCATGACGATTGGGTAAGTATGCCCCAACACGGGGCGAATTGGAGCACCTCTTATTTTTACCACTTTGCCCAAGCTTTGTACAAAACCGATTCAGCGCAAAGTGGCAAAAATAAGAGGTTGGAGTCTTTTCCACGCGGGCATCCTATGGTACAACCATGACCATTGGGTAAGAATTCCCCAACACGGGGCGAATCGGAGCAACTCTTATTTTT
>NW_023363783.1:0-231 GCF_001411555.2 Juglans regia | reverse complement strand
ACCAATTGAGCGCAGAGTGACAAAAATAAGAGGTTAGAGTCTTTTGTTCGCGGGCATCCTATCGTACTACCATGACGATTGGGTAAGTATTCCCCAACACGGGGCGAATTGGAGCAACTCTTATTTTTACCACTTTGCCCAAGCTTTGTACAAAACCGATTCAGCGCAAAGTGGCAAAAATAAGAGGTTTGAGTCTTTTCCACGCGGGCATCCTATGGTACAACCATGACC
>NW_023363782.1:0-231 GCF_001411555.2 Juglans regia | reverse complement strand
GATCGGGAAGGGAACGAGAAGATTGACCAACCACACACGAGGAGCGGTGGGCATATCTCAACGTGCCCTCCCAACCGTTTTTTGGGAGGGGGCATTACGCCCCCGCCCAGAAGGTTATTACATGTTCACAGGTCGTTCTGCTGGGCAGGTATCGACAATGATCCTTCCGCAGGTTCACCTACGGAAACCTTGTTACGACTTCTCCTTCCTCTAAATGATAAGGTTCAGTGG
>NW_023363781.1:0-231 GCF_001411555.2 Juglans regia | reverse complement strand
TAGGAATCTAGTGCTAAGAAGCACCAAACACCATGCCACACTCACACCTCAAGGATGCCATGCACGAGGATCGAACCCCCACGAAGATCAACGCATCAAGAAGGAAACCGTATCAAGGTTCAACCCCATGGGAACAACGCCATCAAGGTCCGGAAGCCACCTCAATGAAGCATGTGCGTAGCACTGGGTGCCATAACACCATCCGCCGTGCACATCTACGTCAAAGAGGAA
>NW_023363780.1:0-231 GCF_001411555.2 Juglans regia | reverse complement strand
TGTATTTCATGTCATGTAAGATTCACTGTCACATGTTACACCATGTTATGAAATGTTGTCTGTTATATGGTATGCCATGTTACGAAATGTTGCATGTTACATGTATGCCATGTTATGAAATGTATTATGTTACATTTATGTCTTGAACTATGTCATGTCTGTCATCTTATGTTCATGTCATGTTATGCTACGTCAGGACTTTTGTCTTTTATGTCACGATCATGTTACGTC
>NW_023363779.1:0-231 GCF_001411555.2 Juglans regia | reverse complement strand
AAAAAACCCCCCCCCCCCCCCCCCCCCCCGCCATAATATTAAAAAAAAAAATTTTTTGGTCTAAAAATATTTTTTTAGACCAAAATTATAATATAATTTAAATAATAAATTTAAATTTATAAATATAAAAAAAATTTAAACTCATTAGAGTTAGATTTTGGATTGATTTGGCCTCCTAGGCCAATCTTTATATAGGAGGCCAAGGCAATACAATAGTCATCTTTAAGCAAT
>NW_023363778.1:0-231 GCF_001411555.2 Juglans regia | reverse complement strand
GACGAAGAACACCGTAGATCACACAAACTCTACAAAAGCAATCTTCCTTGTTGCCTCAAAAGATTGCAATACAACACTCACAACATGGCCCCCCAATGTTGCCACCCGACGTGCATGAACGGGGGCGTACACTTGTCTCGTGCTTTTGGACAATTGAAACCACCCAAATTGGTTTCCTAAATTCATTCCAATACATCTTGGATGTGTTCCAAGCATCACCTATCGATTTTT
>NW_023363776.1:0-231 GCF_001411555.2 Juglans regia | reverse complement strand
GGAGTGTATGTAATTCAAAAACATTGTCTCAATTGTTTTCTTTTCTTTTATTCTGATTTTTTTTTTTTTTTTTTTGATTCAGCGGTTTTTTAAAAGAATTCATTGGTTACAATTTTAGGGGCTTTTATCCGGAACAGGCATTTACATGAGTTTCAGGATAATTCACCTATAAATTTTCCTATTGAACGGATGAGAGAAGTCGAAGAATTATATGAAAAATATACTATCATT
>NW_023363775.1:0-231 GCF_001411555.2 Juglans regia | reverse complement strand
GCACCCATCAAACTAATTACTTAAAATTCAAATAATCCTTGAGCGACATACTAGCGTCCTTCCGATCCCAATCCAAACGGAGATCTGATCCAAACCCATCGCTACGCGATGGGCAGGGCGAGATTTTCCCAAAAATCCACTCCCGAATGGTCCTTCTTGTCAATTTATCTCGCAAGGCGGAAAAAACAAAAACGAGGGGTGCAACACGAGGACTTCCCAGGAGGTCACCCA
>NW_023363774.1:0-231 GCF_001411555.2 Juglans regia | reverse complement strand
TGCTCCTCCTCATTTTTGCTCCTCGTGTGAATAGCATGTTGGGCTACCGAAGGGTTCCTGTGTTGCATACCTACAAAGATGGAATTTGTCCCTCTCGTTGCCCATTGTCCTTGTCGGTGCTCATCTTTGGGTGCTGGCTGGACTCTGAAGTTGTCCACGTGTTACCATGCAAGCCTTCGAGTTTACGTTGGTTGTCATGGACCATGTGGGCGTTCTCGTGCTCTTGGATGC
>NW_023363773.1:0-1123 GCF_001411555.2 Juglans regia | reverse complement strand
CCTCCTTTGCAACATGCTTGTGCACGGCGGATGGTGTTATGGCACCCAGTGCTACGCACATTGTTGCTCTCGGGGGTATCCGGATGATGCTGGCCTCGCTTCCATGGGGGTTGACGGGCGACGACCGCTTTTTTGGCTCGCTTTCGTGGGGGGGATTCCTACATTCTCGCTTGCTTTCTAGCAACAAAGCTGTTTTTTAGGGACGGACGGTATACCTAGTGCCGCCGCATGGGCTTGTTGATGAATCGGTCGCGGCTAGGCTTTTCATCGCTATTGGGGCCCCTGGGTGCTCTAGTCTACCCCATGGGGGTTGGGCCTATTTGTTTGGATGCCTCCTTTGCAACATGCTTGTGCACGGCGGATGGTGTTATGGCACCCAGTGCTACGCACATTGTTGCTCTCGGGGGTATCAGGATGATGCTGGCCTCGCTTCCATGGGGTTTGACGGGCATCTCCATTTTTCATTTTACATTTGGTTGGCCGCATGGTGGCCGGGCCTGTGTGTTTGTTTGCTTCCTCTTGACGTAGATGTGCACGGCGGATGGTGTTATGGCACCCAGTGCTACGCACATGCTTCATTGAGGTGGCTTCCGGACCTTGATGGCCTTGTTCCCATGGGGTTGAACCTTGATACGGTTTCCTTCTTGATGCGCTGATCTTCGTGGGGGTTCGATCCTCGTGCATGGCATCCTTGAGGTGTGAGTGTGGCATGGTGTTTGGTGCTTCTTAGCACTAGATTCCTACGCGTGCTCTCGGCCGACGATGGGTTGTTTGCTGGTTTGGCTTGGCTCCCAAGGGGTTGAGACCTCAACAACCGTCCCGATTGTTACTATTTTCTCTTCTCTTATTTCCCATGCCTAGCGGGGCAGGCTCGACACCACACAATGCTTCCACACGCTCAGCTAGCCTTGTGCTTGGTTGTGGTGTGGTTCAATTTGTTTGATGTTGTGGTCTGGCGGACGTAACGGCGTGTGAGTGGTGACAAGGTTGTATGTCTTGACAGGCTCCGTGCTTGTGCATCGAACTGTTAGGCGTGCTCCTTCTCATTTTTGCTCCTCGTGTGAATAGCATGTTGGGCTACCGAAGGGTTCCTGTGTTGCATACCTACAAAGATGGAATTTGT
>NW_023363772.1:0-19128 GCF_001411555.2 Juglans regia | reverse complement strand
TGAATTGTATATATTTATATATACACACTTTGTAATATATAAATATATATTATTGATTTATATATATTTGAAATGCAATGATTTAGTATTAAAGTTGAAAATTATAACATCAAAGAAGATTAAAAATTGAAATGAAAAAACGATAAAAATATTCCATAATATTTTTCGTTACAAATATTAAAAATAAAATACAAAAATTGATAGAACGTAGTAAACAACAGTCAGATGATAACGTTATCCGCAAAAGTCGAACTTCGTACATCCTCAGTCAAGGTATCAACCTTGTCGTTGAGGATAGTTACACGATGGGTGAGTTCGGCAACAGACGCCGATATAGCCTCGAGCGATCGATCGATCTTATGATCAATATGCGCAGTCAGCTGTGAGATGACCGCATCAACCCAAGCAGGCCGCACATCCCCTGCAGATGTACTCGGCGTATGCTGACTACTCCTCCCGACATGACCTGGCTCAGGCTGCGTCGGAGGAACTAGATCCTCTACAGGGGGTGGCTGACGTCCCCTCGCCTGTCCAATGCTACGTCGATGCGTGGTCATGTCGAGGGGGCTCATCTGATCTTTGACCGGCTCCTCTGGCTGGGTCGGCACTCCCCGTGCAAGTAATAGTCGGCTGATGAGGACACCATATGGGAGATTATCCGTGGAGACGATGCTCGCCTCGTAACGGATCCTCTCAAAAATGTGCAGTGGCAAATCTATAGGATCTCCACGTGCCCCTCGTATCAAAAATTGTGCCCGAAGCCGACTAAATGTGGTTTTATGAGCCACAGGATCAACATTTGTTGCAACAATAAGGTGCAACATGCGGAAGAAATGCAGCAGATGGTTCTGGTTGAAGGCGTTCTTCCGCTCGATCTGCATGCGATCCCTCCCGTTGAGGATGTAGAAATCTTCGTCTCGGTCATCATCCCGAGCCTCGACGCCAGTATCCTCATCCTCTGACTGGCCTGCATCATCGGCTGATGCTGGCTCACATCCCCGGCCAGTAGATGATGCAGAAGTGCCTACATCCTCACGGGGTGTTGAGTGTGTAAATGTCTGAGCCCCTCGATGAACCCCGATGTGCTCGCCGATGACATCTGCCGATACCTCAATGGAAACACCGCGTACAGTCACGGTGTGAGAGGATGCATCCGGAGGCATGTCACACATCCCCATATAGAATGCTTGAACCATTGAGGGGTATACCTTCCCCCTCAATGTGCAGATATTTCCCCAGCCTCTACTGAGGAAAACATCTCTTAGGTTCGTCTGCTGCCAACAGAGTTCGTCGAACTCATTAATTAAGACCTCTCTCTCTACCATAGCAGTACGAGCTCCGATACGGGCAGTGTCCGACGTGGCTCCTTCCCTCCCTCGTTTTCGTGTATGCAGTGGAAGAGCCATATCCTGAAAATAGAAAAGGAAAAAAAAAATTATTTACAATAATGCATTTTTTTGTATTAATTTTAAGATGCTCTGCATTAACGTTCGAACGTTAAAGATAAAAACGTTCGGACGTTAATTTATACGTTCGCACGTAAAATAATGTAAATAAATTTACGTTCAAACGTAAAACAAATACGTTCGAATGTACAGATGTACGTTCGAACATAAGCAGTAAACAAATACGTTCGAATTTAAGTTCGAACGTATTTGTTTTACGTGTGAACGTAAATATGAGCGTCCGAACGTCGAAGCATGAATAATGTAGAAAATCACTACGTTCGGATGTTATAATTAAACGTCCGACCGTATGTGATTTACGTGCGAAAGTAAATATTCACGTTCGAACTTATGTCGTTTAATAATATTCACGTCCGAATGTAAGACGATTAACGTTCGAACGTGGAAGCCGTAACGGCTCGGTAATTTAAACGTCGTACGTTCGAATGTCTTGGTGAAACGTTGGAAAGTTTCGACGCAGAATGGTTGAGTCGACTCAGCCATTATTGAAATCTCGAAAATTTCTCTACAAGGGTCTAAATGCCGAAATGTCACCATGTAAATGAAGTATACACTTCAAGAAACATTTCTACGGTGACTATTCGGCCAATGACTGGTCGTGGTGGCCGGAAAATGAAGTTGAAAATCCGGTAATATTTATCCGTTTTTAAACCAAACTCAATCCAAATGTCAATCTAAATCTCAATAAAATACATGTTATTTACATAAAAGATGAATGCCTACCTTTTAGTGACGGTTGTGGCGGAGTTGACGGCGGCGGTGACGGCGGCGTGGCGGCAAATAACGGAGAAGACGATGGATACGGGCAGGGAAATGCGTTTCGACGTTCGGTTTTGGCCTTATATACATAGAGCGTTCGAACGTACTTATTATTACGTTCGAACGTTTGTCAATATAATATATTATATTATAAATGTTTAAGTTATATATTAGGATGTTATATAATATTATTGACAATTAGATTATTGGTTTTTTTGTGAGTGCTTCTTATATTTATAAAGTTTAGCAATATGTTTATACATGTTGTTAGGGCTGAGCACCGACACTTTCGGAGTCGGAGGGCCCAACCTCCGACTCCAACTCCGAAACATATAAAATCCGCTCCGACTCCGACTCCGACTTGTCGGAGCGGAGTCGGATTTTTTTATTATTATTTTTTATCTTTTTTAACTTCATATTTGACCCACTTTTTTTTTTAAAAAAAAAATTGTGAGCTTTTAAATTTCAATTTTCTCAACATTACAATCTAAATTAATTAAACTTTTGATTATAACAAAAAATACAACTAAATAAAACAAGTAACATAATAACATGCATTCAAAAATTAAAAAGAAAGTCCTATTGCAATAGAAACGACGCCGTATTGTATAGTAGTATACTAACTAATATTAATCTATTTTATATATTATATATATATATGAAAATTTATAAAAAAAATATATGATATATATTATTATATATGAATATTAAAAAAAAAGCACCGAAATATTAATAATAAACTAATATACTTGATATATATATTAATATATATAAATATTAGTTATACTAATAATTATATTAGTATTAGTTATTATTAATACTATATATTATAGTATTATACTAATAGTGATATTAATACTATATCACTATTATAGTGATTAGTATAACTATATTAGTATTAATTATAGTGATTTAGTATAACTATATAATATATTAGTATAAGTTATAATACTATAAGTTATAACTATAGTCTATATTAGTATTAGTATTAGTTATAGCGATTAGCATAACTATATATTAATATTTGCTATAGTGATTTTAATTTAGTATAACTATATAATAGTATTAGTTATTATTAATACTATATATTATAGTATTATACTAATAATGATATTAATACTATATATAATTATAGTGATTAGTATAACTATATTAGTATTAGTTATAGTGATTTAGTATAATTATATAATATATTAGTATAAGTTATAATACTATAAGTTATAACTATAGTCTATATTAGTATTAGTATTAGTTATAGTGATTAGCATAACTATATATTAATATTTGCTATAGTGATTTTAATTTAGTATAACTATATAATAGTATTAGTTATTATTAATACTATATATTATAGTATTATACTAATAGTGATATTAATACTATATCACTATTATAGTGATTAGTATAACTATATAATATATTAGTATAAGTTATAATACTATAAGTTATAACTATAGTCTATATTAGTATTAGTATTAGTCTATAAGTTATTACCTGTGGGAATTCGTGGGAAGCTGACATCTAATGTACGTGTCGCCATATCTGAACTATGTATGTTTTTCAAGGATTTGTGCGCTCGGATAGTAAATCGAGATGTGTTGTCGAAATTGGAAGAAGACATTGCTACTATACTATGTAAATTCGAGCAGATCTTTCCACCATCATTTTTTGATGTCATGGTCCATTTAGCAATACATTTACCGCGAGAGGTACTTTTGGGTGGACCGGTGCAGTTCCGTTGGATGTATCCAGTTGAAAGATATTTGGGTCGATTGAAGCGCACTGTTGGGAATAAAGCCAAAGCTGAGGGTTCAATAGCAGAGGCTTATATACACGATGAATGGTTAACATTTTGCTCTCTATATCTTCGTGGTGTTGAGACACGATTTAGTCGTCAAGAGCGAAATGCTGATCTTGCTACTCCGCCTCCTCGTGAGCTATCAGTGTTTTCCCAGAATGTACGACCCTTGGGTGCACAAACAGGTTACGATTTAATTGATGGAGAGTTGGGTAAAGTTCAGTGGTATGTGCTAAATAACTGCCGAGAGATTGATGATTATCTTAGGTATGTCATTTAATTTATTTGAATAATTATAGTTTTCTTTAAATTAATTAGAATTGTTGTGCTCAAAATATACTTCTTTTGCAACATGTTATAACAGTGACCACATGGACAAACTTAGAACGGAAGGCGTAGAAAATATAGAGGCAAGACACGAGGAAGAATTTCCCGGATGGTTTGAAGAACGTGTATGAACTAAAATTATATATATGTTATATTGTGAAATTGAAGAACGTGTATGAACTAAAATTATATATATGTTATATTGTGAAATTTTTAACTCTGGATAATAAAATAATAAATATATACTATTTCAATTTTTAGATTTTGGAACAACGTGCTCGTGATCCCGGATCAATTTCTTCTGAATTGTATGCATTGGCCCGTGGTCCCTCAAATAGAGCACTTCGATATACTGCATGCACGGTTCGAGGTTATAGATTCCATACTTTGGACCGTGAACGTAATAGAAAGACTCAAAACTGTGGTGTGTTGGTCGAGGGGAGTCATGGAACAGATGATATTGACTATTATGGTGTCATACGTGATATTATCGGATTGAAATATCTGGGTGGGTCTGTAACATATGTCTTCAAATGTGATTGGTGGGATCTAGGCGGTGGTCGGGTTTCGATACATAGGGATAATCACTTTACGAGTGTCAATACTGCATCTAAATGGTACGAAGATGATCCATTCGTATTGGCTTGTCAAGCTACCCAAGTCTATTACTTGATTGATCCAATGAAAAGTGCTGATGAAGATAGTGGGGAGATAACTTGGCGAGTTGTACAAAAATTTGTTCCTCGAAATATATATGAAGCAGGAACGAGTGCAGATTACGAGAATAGTGGAGATGAAGATGACAATCCGATTGTTGAGGCATACCAGGAAGATGGAGAGGGTATTAACTTGTTTGTTGACCTCGGTGCACTCGAGTTGCTCCCCTTGTGTAGAGATGATGTCCCACCCGTACATCTCGACCCGTCTGTATTAAATGATCATTCAATTCAAGTCAGTTTGGAGGAAGATGAAGAAGACGAGTCAGAAGATGAATACGAATCAGAATCCGGGCAGGAGGTGGATAATGATGATGAAGATGTTATTGATGGAGATTCTGAAACAACTATGGAAAATTCATCTGAAGAGTAAAAGTACTAAATATTTTATTTATATAGGTGACTATAAAATATCTTAAATTTTCATAATTTCTTCTAATTAATTTTCTTTGATATAATTAATTATTTTAAAGAATGCCGCCAAAACGACAACGAAGAAATGTGCCTCCGCCAAGTCCAAGTCCTGAATCCATTGAGGACTCCCCACTCGAGGAATCCGTTCCTGAAGATCAAGCTAACACAGAAGAGAACAACAGCCAGTCGACACCTACCAGTAAGGAAATATTGTCGTTGATAATTATATATATAGTTAATATTTTTTTCTCAATAACTATATAATTATAATTATAGTATATCTATTATTATCATGTAGTTGATGCATCTGCACGTCGCGGTCGTGGCTATACACGTGGAATCTCTCTTGAAAAAAATAGAAGGCACGGTAAACTGAAGGTCACAATTCCTGATAATTCCACTGGAGGAGTGGATGATAGTGCAGCAGCGCTTTCCTCCTATATTGGCACAGTAGTTCGAGCTTATGCTCCATTTTATGTGCGCTCATGGCGAGATGTTCCGAATGAGATTAAGGAGCACATTCGAAGTCGTGTGCTGGTGAGTTTACTTTTCAGTACATTTTTTTCACGTAGATTAATATATTATATTTTTTACCTGATTCCCTTGTTAGGATGAATTCGACCTCGACTTTGGCCGTAGCGAGGATTTGAGAACCGTGAATGAGTTGATGGCTACACTATTCCGACGTCACAAAAGACGATGTCATGACCACTTCAAGAAGTTTGAGACGTTGGAAGAGGCTGCGCAGTCTCCTTTTCAGCAGATGAAGTTAGATGATTGGAGAAAGTGTTGTGATCTTTTCACATCTCCAGATTATCAGGTATTTTACATTTATATCTTTTAATTATTTACATTCATATTCGTTTTATACATTATATGTATACATATTACAATTAACATTTTTAATATATTTTGTAGCAATTGAGTTCTACAAATGCACAGAATAGATCCGTTCTGACTGTCCACCATCGTGCCGGTTCAAGGTCATTCCACCGTCTTGCTGAAAAAATAGCAATTAAAAAATTATAGAATTCATTTATTTTCCTGATATTCTTTCTGATAAGTACTAACATTATCTTTTTAAAATTGCTAATATTGTCGCTTTGTTAGAAACGTGATGATTCTGAAAACTTTTCCCTTATTCATGTCTATGCTGCTGCTCACACTAATGAGCATAGTGAGTGGATGGATCATGTCGCTGCAGATAATTATGTAAGCAGTGTTAATTTTGTTAAATAAATTTTTTATAGAACATTTTAATAGTTTATTTCTTATTTCTATTTCTTTTAATACGTTACTAATTATTTACGATCATTACCTTTTAAATTGCAGAACAAAATGTTGGAGATGCAGTCGACTTCTGCGGAATCCTCTCCTAGTGACATAGACATATTCACCCAAGTGCTCGGGCCGCAGTCTAGTATGGCAAGAGGTTTGGGACGATCTATCAAGCATAAATGTTCATCCTCCTCAACCTCATCGGCTTCACAAATTAATAATCTTACAGCAGATTTAGAAGCTGCACGGCGTGAGAATGAGTATATGAGGTCGAGACAGCAAGAGTTAGAGTCTCTCTTAGAACGACAGTCTCATTTAGAGACGCGTTTGCAGGACCAACAAAGAGACCAGGAGGAAAGAATACGCAGTGAAGTGCAAGAGCAAGTGCAACGAGAGATGATGGTGTAAATGGAGCGTGTTATGTCGTTGCAACAGAATCCCCGTGGGCGAGGGAAAAAGAAGAAATAAATTTTATCAATATTTCTGACTAGTTTTAATATCTAATTTTGTACTTTTATAAGACATTGTTACTTGTTAATTGGGTATGTAATATGATACCATTGGTATTTTGTTTTTAAATTTTATGAAATTAGTATTTCTGATCTGTACGTTCGAATGTAAATAAAAATCGTTCGAACGTTGGTTCACACTGTAACAAACGTTCGAACGTAAATACAATTGAATCGTTCGAACGTTAAACCGACTAACGTTCGAACAAAGAACTTGCATTCGGACGCTCCTTCGTTTACATTCGAAATAACGTCCGAACATTAAACGCGCTACGTTTGAACATTTACGTTTACGTTCGAACAAATATTCGAACGTTTATTGTAATTAACGTTCGGACGCATTAACATGCGAACGTAAATATGATACGTTCGAACGATATACAACAAACGTCAACTTCTCTCATTCGAACGCCAATCGGGTCGGGTATAACGTCCGAACGTTTAATTGTACGTCCGAACGTGATTTTCTGTGACAGTTCATAACCGTCACAAAAAAAGGAACGTTCGAACGTTGTACCGAACGGAACACTTCCAACCGTCACTAAAAATATTTTTTGTGACGGTTGAACAGTAAACCGTCACCAAATGTTTTCTGTGACGCACTTTACGTGACGGTCATGGTGACGGTTTCAAACCGTCACCAAATATGTTTAGTGACGGTTTGCCATTTTTTTGTGACAGTTTCCTCTGTCATAAAATACACATTCTGTTGTAGTGTATGACATGCAATTAATCCAATATTATATACATATAAATAAAGTTTTGAAAAAGAAAGAGCAACGAAGACGTACTAATGGTTTAAATAAACCCTTATTGCATGTCGAAATCAAGGAGACCAGGATAGAACGTACTCCACGTGCATGTGCCATGATCCATCACTTTTTTCACCGAAATCATGCATCGATCGAGGTCATCATCAGACTATATATATATATATATATATATATATATATATATATATATATATATATATCTGTCACGTGTGACAGATCAATATATAATTCTTGCTTTCATGATCATTTCTTCCACGAGCTAGCTAGCTTGCCTCTCAACTTTTGTCTTTTAGCATGTAGAAAATAAAAATAAAATAGAAAAGAAGATGAAAAAAATAAAGAGAATGATTGATACTGATTGATTTAACATGCGTACATATATTACAAGAAATTGGATTTTTTGAGATAAAAAAATTTGTTTCAAAAAAATGAAATTTCATCCCAAATTATATTTGGAGACGAAAAATTTTGTCATTATTTTGCCTCAAAAAAATCGTCTCAAAATGTTTTTAGAAATAAAAATCAAATTTCATCTTAAAAAATCATTTTTAGAGATGAAAATGGGCGGAACCAATTGAAACCGTTCGAATGGAACTTATTTTTAGACAAATCGATTTCGTTGCAATACATTATTCGAATGGAATATTAATTCTTTGTTCGAACCGACACGTTCATTCGAATAATATGAAAAATTCATTCAAACTAATGATCATATTTGATCCTGTTCGATCGAACGAAGTATTCGAACAGATTTTAAGCATTCAAACTAATAAATTTTTCAAATGACTTGTGTTCGAACATAAATTATGTCTGTTCGATTAACATAAATTTTATTTTCAAAAATTATATCTGTTCGAACGGGATTTTGTATTTTAATGCTGTTCGAACAAATATTTTATTGTTCGAATGTCTGTATTTCTCGGTTGTCGTTCGAATGGGTCTGTTTTTATTCGAATGGAGTCATAAATGGTAACTTACCATTCAAACTGGTTAGTACCGTTCGAACAGTATTAATCATACAGATCAGAATTTAATTAAAAATATTATACTAATATTACACAAATTGTAATTCAAACATCAATTGTTCAAATGTTTTAGAACATCATAATATAAAGACAATTAAAGAAAAAATAAATTTTAAAACTATGGTGGTGGCATAGAGTTTTTGGACATCATTGACTGGAAGTGTTCAAAGATTTTTTGGTTATTCATCTGCATCATCTCTTCTAATCTCGCCTCAAGATCCTGATCTAATCAGGTCAGCAACTCTTTTTTCTTGGAGCTCAATCGTTCTATCTCAAGTGTCAATTCCTTAGTCTTGTTGTCATTCGATCTGGTTCGAGAACAGGATGATGATATTGAGAATGGTTTCACGCAACGTCCTAAGCCCCTCAAATATTTAGAACATGATCCAAAGACTTAAGAAAAAACCTGAGCATCGTTCATAGATGATGCATCAGATGGATCTGCAGCAGTTTCCTTAAGAGATATCATCTTGTCCTAACAAATCAAAAACATTAGAGTTAGTATAAGTAATAAAACTATTATGTGACAATAGAAGTAAATAAACTTAAACTTACAGAATTTGTCTCTGTTTCGAGACTAACTCAAACACCATCACGATTTTTATGTGTTTTAGCATACAATTGGGTCAGATTATAGTCAGCGGTACTTTCTTCTTTCTACAAAAGGAAAATCTATATTAGAACTTAAATCAGAAAAGCATATTATATATTAATATTTAACGGGGACTAAAATAACTTACCATTTTGTTAGACAAACGATGAAAAGATCGAGAACCTGCATAATTGCTTATCTTTAAATTTGATCTATTTGCTTTGTTCACAATACTCTGTTATTAAAAAAAAATATTAGTCTATATGTTTAATACATCTATCATATACTATTAAAAAAAGATAACAGCAAAATTTCCTGATAAACAGGATCTTCAAACATATCACAAATATTCTCTCATTCGTTTGGCGGCATTGCTTAGAAAGGATTTTGGCACGCCTCTATTGTAGTACTGAACTTCTTATTGTGTGCATGACATCGACTTGTGTACCTTCGAAATGCATTCGACATCAGTTCCTCAACCGTTAATCGATCTTCTCGTCGGCCAAAATTAAGCTCAAACTCATCACTTCAAAAATTATAAACAATTAGTATAAATATAAAATAACTTGAAAGTAACATGGCATACACTTAGTTGCTTGAGATGTAGCTTATTACCGAGCAACACTTTTTGATGTGGCATTTCACATCTTAGAGAACTTTAGACCAAGAGGATGTAGCAATCGGTGCATACATACGAGTAAGCGTGCCAACATAAGAAGCGAGCCACAGTTCCGAATCTCGGAGCTTACATTGTGATCATCAGGAATATCAACCGTTATTTTACTCACTTTCCTTTCTTTCTTTATGCAGACACCCCTCGTAATACCTCTACCTCGGCGTTGGCTTACAACAGTTATATATACAGTAATTAAAACCTAACTTTTTAATTAAATTAATGTATTTTATAGATAAATTACTTAAATTGAGCATAAAATGTAATATTTAATTTAACAAAATACCTTGTTTGGGAGGCATATCTATTTAAAATCGTAACAAATTATTAATCAAACAAACGTTACGGATATTTATAAGAATAATAGTTACAAAACTTCATATTTGAAATTCATTAACTATCTATTTTGTTAGACAAATTGCCTCCATCCCCACTAAACACTTTAGCTGATTCATCTTCTTCCAATATTTTACCATTAATTACTTCAGGTTGAACATTTTCTCTACGCAATGAGACCATATCATATTGGTTTAAATCAATAAATAGATTGATGCCTACTTCGATTTCTTGATATGCTTATTCATTTGTTGGAATATCAACTTTTGTAATTATACTATATAGTTTTTAAATTAAATATTTTATAGGTATTAAACATTAATTTAAGTACTAATAATTGCTAGGTTATATTATATTTTAAGTTTCTATTTTAATTTAAGTGTAAAATATTTTGTAATTATACTATATAGTTTTTTAATTAAATATTTTATAATTATTAAACATTAATTTAAGTATTAATAATTGCTATGTTATATTATATTTTAAGTTTCCATTTTACTTTAAGTGCAAAATATTTTGTAATTATACTATATAGTTTTTTAAATAAATATTTTATAAGTATTAAACATTAATTTAAGTATTAACAACTGCTATATTATATAATATTTTAATTTTCCATTTTAATTTAAGTACAAAATATTTTGCAATAATTCTTAAGTATTTTATATTTTAAGTATAATTTTTATATATCTTATTAGTCTTTTAAGTAAAATCTTGCACCTAAAATCTTATTAGTCTGTTCAAATAGGATTCTGTTTGAATAAGATTCCGTTCGGATAGGATCCAGTTCGAACGAACATTAGAGCATTCAAATGGGACAAGTCCAGATTCCAGACACGAAACAGAGACAAAACATTTGCCACAAAACACAATCTCATAAGATGCATATTGGTTGAAGACCCATTTTAAATGGGATTGCACAAACACAAATATACCAAAAATTTTAACATAATTAATTATGAATTATAAATTATAAATTATCAAAAATCTAAAAATTATAAATATTATCTCAAATTTAAGTAATCTAAACAAAATATAAATCCACAATACCTACTTAAGCAAAAAACACATTATGAGAAAACCCTAAATCATGTGCAACGAACTAAAATTAATGAAACTCGAAATACAAAAACAAATAGAAAAAAAAAGTAATACCTCTTCTAAACCTCTCATCTCTCTCAAGAATCCCTTCTCTCTCACTAAGTCTATTCCTCTCTCCCTCCACAACACTTTCTCACACACACAAAATCGCCTATCGTGCTCTGCCTCCAAAGAAATCCAACTTTAATGTGAAAATGAACTGGAGGTTGAGGTATTTGAATCTATGAAGTCCTGTTCGAACTGGACATTTACGCATTCGAATACGAAAATTTCAAATAGGCGCTAAATCTGCCGCGATTTAATTCATGTTTGAACGTATGATATTGTCGTTCAAACTAACAAATCAAAATATTGCTTGACATATTCTTCAAATGTAGCGAAGCTCAAGGGTATTTTCATAACACAATTCAACCAATGCGTTCGAATGAGGAATTTCCACATTCGAATAAACTAACATTCAGAGTATTTGGTGCGAAGTTTCCCTCCAAACACATAAATCCGCTCAAACGGGACGTTATTGGGTTCGAACTAATAATTGTATTATTATACTTATAAGTAATTTCCTATTATTTTAATAACATATTGTATAAAATATTTTAATATTATATAGTAGATAATATATATATATATACTATAGCAACTATTTTATATTATAATTGATAATATATAATATACTTTCGGTCTAATAGTTAATATAATACTTATACTATATATAGTCATTATTAATATATAGTACTTATTAATATATAGTAGTTATAACATAGTTAGTATTATATTATAATATAAGTTATATGACATATAACTTATTAATATATATATATATAGTAATTATATGTAATAAAAGAAATGTTTTGGACGTAATTGCCGTTTACGTGCTCTGTTAGGGCTTCCTGGTTTCCTTGGTTTTCCCTGGGCCTCTACTTCGCTGTGGCTGCATGGCAGCCGTGGATGGCCACTCTTCTGGCCGTCCAACCTTCACCGAAATGGCTGTTGCAGCGCTGCAACCTCTCCCTGAAATCACAGTAGCCCCTCGTGCTCCTAAAGTAATGGAAGGTGTGATTTTTTTCCAGTTCTCCAAAGAAGAAATCAACCGATCTGCGGAGCCATTCCGCTTTTCTATAGTGATCAAGTTCCTTCGACAACGTCCCTCGTTGGAAGCTATTCGTGCCTTCATCGCTAGTCGGTGGGGTCTGTCATCTACCCCGGTGGTCTCCTCTATGAAATTGCCCCACAACGTCTTCGTCCGAATGGCTACGGAAGCAGATTTTGTGAAAGCATTGTCCCGTGAATCCTGTGAAGTGAATGGAGTGGCTTACCCTGCTTTCCACTGGTCTCCTGATTTCAACAAGGAACATGAACCTTCTAATGTTCCTGTGTGGATTTTACTTCCCGGATTACCTCCCAACTTTTATCAAGAATCCTTCCTTCGGATCTTCACTGCTCCGATTGGTCGATTTATACGCATGGATAACTCCAAGCGTTGTGCAACCCGAACTGATGGAGCTAGACTTTGTTTGGAGATGGATGCTGCTAAGGAGCTGATCTCATATTTCTAGATTGGTACTCCTGGTCTGGCTATGAGTAGGAAACAAGAAGTTATTTTCGAGACGTTGCTGACGTATTGTGGAAAATGCAGAGTGCAGGGTCATAATTCTAAAACCTGTCGTGCAGGAAAACCTAAGCAGCAGGAACAAAATCGGGGATGTAAAAAAGGAGATCATGAACCGGGTGGAACCAGTTCTAATAAGAAAGAGGGTGGTGCGATAAACAATCCTCTGTTTATCCCTCCCAAAACAGAGTCTGATGAACCCGTTGCGCCAAGTGAGGATGCAGGAAAAGCTAAGCTTGGGGAGCAAGACCATGAACGTATGAAAGGGGATCATGAACCTGGTGGATCTAGGTCTGATAATAAACAGGGTGGTGCTCCCGTGTCTATTCCTCTTGAGACTGAGTCCAAAAAAACAGTTGGTGAGTTACCGAAACCAGTTGGTGCCATTCTGGAACGTGTTAACAATTTGGAAACATACTCTGGCCTGGGGACTTCTATGGAGATCAATGCTCATGTTGATGGAGGAGTGCTAGCGCCAAGTGAGGATACAGGTACTCTTCTGAACCAAAATAACATCTTTTCTTTTAATGTTGAAATGTCCTCTCCTCTGATATTGGAGGACTCTGCTATCATGGCTATGGAGGACAATGAACACTGTTTAGTTACCGAGAGCC
Organism: Juglans regia; assembly: GCF_001411555.2. NCBI lineage: Eukaryota > Viridiplantae > Streptophyta > Magnoliopsida > Fagales > Juglandaceae > Juglans > Juglans regia. The sequence continues at coordinate 5,138 of NW_023363772.1, read as the reverse complement.
TCAAAGAATACCTTGGCAACTATCCTGACGATATTGCTTCTGAGCCGGACCCTGATATCCCTCCAGAAGTGCTCCCTCAGTTTAAGGATTATCATTTGGAATCTGAAGGTAAACAGGTAAAGAAAAAATATCAAAAAAAAAAATTTTTGAGAAAGTTAGAAGCTCCACTCGGGTCATTACCCGTCCCTCTACCTTATCTTTATGAGTAATTCGATTATTGTCTGGAATGTCCATGGCATTGGTACCTCTCGTCGTAGACTAAAGAATTTAGTTTCCACGTATAAGCCTCAAATGGTTGCGGTTCTAGAACCTTTTCAAAACGTGGACAAAGCGATACGGTTACAACATTATCTAAATTTTGATTCCTTTACTTCAAATGTGGATGTTGGCGGTAAAATCTAGATTTTTTGGGCCAATTCTCTTGATATTCAAGTGGTGAGGTCTAACTTGCAGTTTGTCTCTCTATGGGTTAACACAGGGTCATTTCAATTTTTATGTACTATCATCTATGCTAAGTGCAGTATGTATGATAGGAAAATTATGTGGGAGGATCTTAACTCTCAGGCTATGGGGTCGGCGCCTTGTCTCCTTACTAGGGATTTTAATATTATTCAGAATAATTCGGAGAGGAGGGGTGGATCACCTAGATCAAATGCGACGATCGCGGACTTCAATGATTGGATTCACCAAGGTGGATTGGTTGAGATGAAGCTAAGGGCAGAAATTTTTCTTGGTGTAATGGGCGGTCGGGTCTTGCTCATTCTTGGGCGAAGCTAGATCGTGTTCTTATGGATTTCTCTTTGCTCTCTTATTTTCCGAATGCGGTTTGTTCTTACTTGCCACGCACCACTTCTGATCATTCTCCCATGGTTATTGAGTTCAAGATGGACCCTTCTTCTTATGACCCTTCGCCTTTTCGCTTTCAACAAATGTGGGTGGATCATCCTCAATTCTTGTTGTGTGTTCGGCAGGCTTGGTCTGCTACTTTTGATGGCCATGGGCTCACAAAATTGGCTTTTAAATTGAAGAACACTAAGGTAGTCTTGCATGAATGGAATAAACAGATTTTTGGTCATACTAATATGCATATTAATTCTCTTGAGCAGCAAATTGAGGAGATTGAAAAGAATCTTCAGCAAAATTGGGATGATTCCAAGGAGCGGGATCTTATGCCTGCCTCCACGGAATTGGATAATTGGCTCCGTCGTAAAGATACTAGATTGGCTCAAATGTCTAAGTTAAAATGGCATATGGAGGGTGATCATAACACAAAAATTTTTCATGTCTGCCTTGCTAATAAACGGTGTAAAAAGTGGTGCACATGAGATCATCAAATGGCATGGTTTTTAATTCGACAGAGTATTCATCAGGGAGCTGTGGATTTTTTTTCTTCTTTTTTGCAGGGCACGTAGACCAGACTGTTACCTGATTTATCGACTCTTATCTCTCATATTATTTCTGATTCTAATAACTCGATGTTGTGTGCGGTGCCTTCTATGAATGAAGTGTTTTCTGCTCTGTCTTCTATCCCTCCTAACAGCTCCCCGGGGCTTGATGGTTTTAGTTTTGGTTTTTTCAAAAGTTGTTGGGATATTGTGAAAGAGGATGTCTTGGAAGCCGTTTCTGATTTTTTTAATTCTAAACATCTCCCAAGATTTTTCATTGCATCCTTTCTGGTCTTAATTCCAAAGGTTGATTCTCCTTCTGGTTTTGATAAATTTAGGCCTATCAGCCTTTGTTCGGTGCTCTATAAAATATGCTCCAAAATCATTGTTAATCGTCTGACAGGGCTCCTCTCAAGAATGATTTCGTGGGAACAGGGCACTTTCATTTCAGGGAGAAGTATCTTTGAAAATATTAGTATCACGCAGGAAATGATCCACTCCATTAATAAAAAGGCCCATGGTGGTAATATCATGATTAAATTGGACATGGCTAAAGCCTATGATCGTGTGGATTGGCTGTTTCTGCTGAAGGTTCTTCGCTGTTTTGGTTTTTCCTCTAATTTTTGTGATCTTATCAGAACATGCATCTCAACCCCTTGGTATTCTATTATGATAAATGGCACTATTAAAGGTTTCTTTCAAGCTGGCCGAGGTTTACGTCAGGGTGATCCCCTTTCCCCTTATCTCTTTATTATTCTTCAAGAAATTCTCTCTAGATTGATCAAGCAAAATGTGGAGGCTCAAAAATTTGGTCAATTCTCCCAAGCCCGAGGTACGCCCATTATTTCTCATCTTATGTACGCTGATGATGTAGTGATTTTTTCTAATGGTAGCTCGCAAGCCATAAGGGAGATTTTATTTATGCTTCATAAATATGAGAGTTGGTCGGGTCAGTGTATCAATTACTCCAAATCTGCAATTTTCTGCTCTCAAAAAATCTCTCTAGCTCGTAAAAGCTTATTATTACGGAAGACTGGATTTTCAGAAGGATCTTTCCCTTTCAAATACCTTGGAGTGCCTATTATTCTGGGTCGTCTCAAACAGGTGCATCTAGAAGATATGATTGCTAATATTCAAAAGAAAATTTCAGGGTGGAAGATGAGATTTCTTTCGACGGATGGCCGTCTTATCTTGCTTCGTCACGTTCTTTCTAGTATGGCTCTTCATCTTTTTGCTATCCTTCAGGCCCCTCAAGCTACTATTAAAACCATTCATCGTATGATGAGTACTTTCTTTTGTGGGGAGGAGAATGGCAAAGGTAAGAAAAAATGGGTGGCCTGGAATTCTATCTGTCGTCCCGTGGAGGAAGGCGGTTTGGCTCTTAGAAACCTCAATGATATGCAGAAAGCCCTTCATGCCAGATTTGCTTGGAATCTTATTCAAGGTAATTCTTTATGGGCTAATTTTTTTAAGAGTAAGTATGTGGGTACTAAACCTTGGGTCCTGGTTGATCCAAATAAGGGTACTAGGTTCTGGAAAATGATTGTTAAATCCCTCCCTTTGGTCTTGGATAATTCTAAATGGCGTCTTAAGGATGGTAAGGTTTTTTTTTGGTATGATAAATGGAGAGACAGAGGTCCCTTAAGTAATGATATGAATATAGTGGGGGCATCCCAATCTTCAAGTGAAGGACTGCAAATTAAATAATGATTGGGATGTGGATTTTATTCGTCAGTTAGTGGGGTCGGATCAATTTGATGGTATTTTAGAGGATATTTGCAAGGCTAAACCGGGTTTGGATGTTCTGATTTAGACCAAAAATGATAATGGTTTGTTTTCCACTAAGTCGGCTTGGGATTGTGTCCGTATTAGAGGTGATACTATTGAGGGGCACTCTTGGATTTGGCATAAAAGTCTCCCTCTTAAATGTCTTCTCTTATGTGGAAAGCATGGTATATGGCCCATAGTGTCGATCATCATCTTCGATGTATTGGCATCCCTATTACTTCTCATTGTGATTGTTGTGTTAATGGTCACTTTGAGGACCAAAATCATGTTCTTTTTGCAGGTGATATTGCTAATAATACTTGGGCGCTATTTTGGGGCTTATCTTGGGATCCCGGTAGGCCGAAATTGGAAAGACACAGTGAAGATGTGGTTTCGCCACGCGACTCTTGCGTCATTATTGTGGGAATTCTTCCGGTGATCATCTCTTGGAGAATCTGGTGGAGGCTGTTTGGCGCGTATGGAGGGTCGCTTTGAAACTACCTCTGACATTATTCACTTTGTTCATCGGTGGATTAGCCTCATTTGTCGTGATATGCATGCTAGTTCTCACATTTCTAGTTTTGATTTGCAGGTACTGGAAAGTTTGCAGGTCCAGCCCATTCTTACCCCAATTCGGCGTTGCAAAATTATTACCTGGCAACGTCCTTCGGCGGGATGGGTCAAGCTTAACACTGATGGCAGTAGTTTGGGTAACCCAGGTGCCTCAGGTATAGGTGGGATCATTAGAAATAATCATGGAAAGCTAATTCATGCTTTTTCCTCCTTCATTGGTACAAGTTCTAATAATCGGGCAGAACTTTTAGCTTTTCTTCATGGACTCCAGGTTTGTAAGTCCTTATCTCTAAATTATGTGCATATCAAACTTGACTCTTTGACTGTAATTTCTAGGTGGAGGAGCAATATATGTGGGGTGTGGTACCTGGAGGATTTCTGGGAGGAAATTATGGATATTATGACCTCCATGACCTGCTCGCTCCATCATGTTTTTCGTGAGGGAAATAAAGTTGCAGATTGGTTAGCCAAACATGGGGCTTCTGGTAAAGATTTAGCTGTCTCTCAATTACTGGAGACCCCCCGTGCGTTGCGTGGTCTTATCCGCATGGACTACTCCGGGTTGCCGTCTTTGTGTTTTAGTTAGTTTCGGGTGTCTGTTGTTATCCTTTTTTGTTTTGTTTCCTTGGTTATGTTAGTTTTTTTTTCTGGATTGGTGTTTTCCATATTCTGGGTTTTCGTTTGTACCCCGGATGCTTGTTTTGTAACCACGGTTTTCCTCCGTCATAAGTGAGGGTTATTAATAAAATTGGGAATGGGTCACTAGTGGACAGGTGACCCTAACTCTTTAATAAATAAATAAAATTATATGTAATACATATAGTTATTTCTAATTTTGCACTATATAATATATAACTTGTTACCTTGTTATATAAAATATAATAAGTATAGTTATCATAACTTATATTAATAGTAACTAGTAACTATAGTTAATGTTATATTATTACAAAACTTATATGAGTATAGTTATCATAACTTATATATCGTAGCTATATAATTAAGTCATTGTAATTCTACTAAGTACTTAGTATAATAGAATAAATATATTTACAAATAATATACTAAATATATTAAATAAAAGTATTATAATACTATTATTAGTTTTATTTTTATACTTTTGTACTTTTTAATATTAGTATTATTATATATTACTATTAGTAATATATTTAGAAATATATTAGTATAATAATTGATCGAATGGATATTTATCCAGTTTGAACGAGACGCCACAATCATTATAGACCTAGTTCGAATACAATGAAACAAATCACTCTAGTTCGAACCAGCAGCCGTCGAGACCTCCGATTTCACCCCTTATCTCAGCCACTCAACTGCCCTAGCAACCCCACATTTAAACTTCTAAGAGGTATAAGTCAAGTCTCCACACCTATTGTTTGGTTTTATGTTCGAATG
>NW_023363771.1:0-231 GCF_001411555.2 Juglans regia | reverse complement strand
AAGCTTGGTTGAAACCAAAACCCTAAATGGTTTTCCCAAACCCTAAAGTTGGCCTCCAAACCCTTTTTAATCCGATTTCTAGCATTGTGTTTAATCACTTGATTAAATCACTTCCACGTGCTATTAATTAATCAAATCCTTGTTATGACATAATTATTCAACCTTTTAAACCTTGGGAATTTGATTGGGCCAAGAAAAATTGATTTTGGGCTTGATAGCATCTCAAACCCT
>NW_023363770.1:0-231 GCF_001411555.2 Juglans regia | reverse complement strand
GGAGTGAATAGTAACCTCGATAAGTGCACCCATTGCAGTGTTTTCAAAATCACAGTGTGGAATGTCCAAATTAGGTTAGAGAAGTTTTATTTGGACACTTGGCAAGATTTTAGCCACACTTAGTGAATGGTATTAGATACTTGACACAAAGAAGAACCATTAGATAGATTTGTGAAGGAATCAAGGTGTGAGATCATGCCACCTAAGCAAAGTTGTGTTTCATCTGTTCAA
>NW_023363769.1:0-231 GCF_001411555.2 Juglans regia | reverse complement strand
CTAATTGTGTCTCTACTTGTGTCAGTCGAGTACTAACTGTGACCTGAGTTGCATTATTGGCATTAATCACTGTACGTAACTCATCAACCTCTGTACGTAACCCAGAGACGGTAGTCATAATCTCTGTACGCAACTCAGACATGGCAGTATGCACTGCATCAATCACTGCTGATGTGTGTACACCGATCTCAGCACGCAATATGTCAGCCAGCTCCTCGCGAATATATGTGC
>NW_023363768.1:0-231 GCF_001411555.2 Juglans regia | reverse complement strand
GAGGCATCCAAACAAATAGGCCCAACCGCCATGGGGTAGACTAGAGCACCCGAGGGCTAGCCAACGTGAGAAAGCCCCTAGCACGACCGATTGCCCCCATCAACGAGCCCATGCGCGGCACTAGGTGCCACCAAATCCGTCCCTAAAGCACAAGCTTGTTGCTAGAAAGCAAGCGAGAATGTAGGAATCACCCCCACGAAAGCGAGCCCAAAAAACGGTCGTCGCCCGTCA
>NW_023363767.1:0-231 GCF_001411555.2 Juglans regia | reverse complement strand
CATGGCACATATGATAACATGCATACATACAATTTAGTTCCCTTACTTATCACACATACACATTAAACTGATAGTAAGTTAAAAGCTAACTTACCTCGATCGTCGCGTTCTACTAGAATAAAGTGCAAAACACGAGAAACTGTAAAAGGTTATTCTAAAAGTTAGAAATTAATTACTAACAATTAGAAATGTGAAAAGAGACAACTTAGAGTAAAATTACCATTTTACCCT
>NW_023363766.1:0-231 GCF_001411555.2 Juglans regia | reverse complement strand
TGAATTGCAGAATCCCGCGAATCATCGAGTCTTTGAACGCAAGTTGCGCCCGAAGCCATTCGGCCGAGGGCACGTCTGCCTGGGTGTCACGCATCGTTGCCCAACCCCAAACACTTCTTATGATGTGTGGGGTGCGGGGAAGACATTGGCCTCCCGTGTGCTTCTGCTCGCGGTTAGCCTAAAAGTGAGTCCTAGGCGACGAGCGCCACGACAATCGGTGGTTGAGAAACC
>NW_023363765.1:0-231 GCF_001411555.2 Juglans regia | reverse complement strand
GGGGGGGGGGGGGGGGGGGGGGGGGGGGGACTCGAGCTACTAAATTCCCGATCATCTCGAGGCAAACTTGAGGGAGGGTTAGGCAATTCCACGGGCCGTCCTGAGGCAAACTCGAGGGAGGACTGGACTGGCTGCAAGTCGCTTCAAGGCAAACTTAATGGAAGACTAGAGCTGCTAGGGCAGTATTCGGCCCAAGGCAAACTCGAGGGAGGGGGGGGGGGGGGGGGGTGA
>NW_023363764.1:0-231 GCF_001411555.2 Juglans regia | reverse complement strand
TTTTTTTTTTTTTTTTTTTTTTTTTTTTTTTTTTTTTTTTTTTTTTTTTTTTTTTTTTTTTTTTTTTTTTTTCGGAGTTTTAACTGATTATAGCATACGAAAAATATTACTGATGTGCAGTCAGAATTTAGTCTTTTTACATTATGGTTTTTGGTATATACTGTAAATAATAACACTCTTCTTCTAGTCGAGTCCCTATCAGGCTGCCTGGGTAAACCAACCTTCATCATC
>NW_023363763.1:7500-9400 GCF_001411555.2 Juglans regia | reverse complement strand
GCCCCGCTCGCACGCCCCATGGGTTGCCTTGCCAGCCCCATGGCACGCCCCATGGCTTGGCTTGACAGCCCCATGGCACGCCCCATGGCACGCCCCATGGCATGCCCAGTCAGCCCCGTGGCAAGCCCCATGGCTTGCCTTGACAGCCCCGTGGCATGCCCCACGGCTTGCCTTGACAGCCCCGCTCGCACGCCCCATGGCTTGCCTTGACAGCCCCATGGCATGCCTTGGCGGCCCCGTGGCAGGCCCCATGGCTTGCCTTGACAGCCCCGTGGCATGCCCCACGGCTTGCCTTGACAGCCCCGCTCGCACGCCCCATGGCTTGCCTTGACAGCCCCATGGCATGCCTTGGCAGCCCCGTGGCAAGCCCCATGGTTTGCCTCGACAGCCCCGCGTGCACGCCCCATGGCTTGCCTTCACAGCCCCATGGCAAGCCCCATGGCCTGACTTGACAGCCTGACTTGACAGCCCCATGGCATGCCTTGACAGCCCCGCTGGCATGCCCCATGGCTTGCCTTGATAAATTTTACGTATACTCCCATGGCCCCTGCTTATCGCCTGCAGCATGCACAAATGAGGTGTTACATCCAGGTTCCACTCCAAGGAGTGCCTGACGTTCCATTTGCCTCGGTGGTGCCCATGGCATGCCCCATGGCATGCACAGCGAGGTTAGCACGGTGCCCACGGGCCATGCCTTGACAGCCCCATGGCTTTCCTTGACAGCTCCATGGCATGCACAGCGAGGTTAGCACGGTGCCCACGGGCCATGCCTTGGCAGCCCGATGGCTTGCCTTATAAAATGACCTGCATGCCCCATGGCTTGCCTTGACAGCCCCGTGGCTTGCCCCATGGCATGCCTTGACAGCCCCGCCGGCACGCCCCATGGCTTGCCATGGCAGCCCCATGGCTTGCCTTGACAGCCCCGTGGCAAGCCCCATGGCTCCCCATGGCTTGGCCCATGGCTTGCCCCAAGGCACGCCGCGACACACCCGTGGTGCTTTGCCTACCATGTCAAGCACACAAAGGTCCGACGAAGAACACCGTAGATCACACAAACTCTACAAAAGCAATCTTCCTTGTTGCCTCAAAAGATTGCAATACAACACTCACAACATGGCCCCCCAATGTTGCCACCCGACGTGCATGAACGGGGGCGAACACTTGTCTCGTGCTTTTGGACAATTGAAACCACCCAAATTGGTTTCCTAAATTCATTCCAATACATCTTGGATGTGTTCCAAGCATCACCTATCGATTTTGCCTATTTTCGATTTTTTTTGATTTTTCGGATTTATTTAATCAAAAAAATTAAATAAAAAAATCCCGATGTCGAAAAATTGTGAGGCTTGCTCCTACTTCAAGATATGATTTTTCTAAGCATGCCTGCAAAAAATCTCGTCCAAATTCAAAGTATTTCGATAAAAAAGGCCTTTATGTTTCCTCGGACATTTGATGTTTCCTCCTGCCGGTTGGGATTTGGCTCTAAATGCTCTTTAGGGGGGGCATGCAAGCCCCAACATGGTCAGCCAGGAGGGCTGACCATGCCGCCCCCCTCACATGGGCATGCCCCTGGCGCCCATGGAAAGGGCGTGTGCCACGCCCCCCATGCCACCGGCGGGGGGGTATCGTCTCCACCGCCGCCGGCGGTGGTTGTGGCGGCGGCCGCCGCCGGCCGACCATGTCCCGACGACCGTTTTTTGGGCTCGTTTTCGTGGGGGTGATTCCTACATTCTCGATTGCTTTCTAGCAACAAGCTTGTGCTTTAGGGACGGATTTGGTGGCACCTAGTGCCACGCATGGGCTTGTTGATGGGGGCAATCGGTCGTGCTAGGGGCTTTCTCACGTTGGCTAGCCCTCGTGTGCTCTAGTCTACCCCATGGCGGTTGGGCCTATTTGTTTG
>NW_023363761.1:0-231 GCF_001411555.2 Juglans regia | reverse complement strand
CATGCCTTGGCAGCCCCGTGGCAAGCCCCATGGCCTGCCTTGACAGCCCCGCTCGCACGCCCCATGGCTTGCCTTGACAGCCCCATGGCATGCACAGCGAGCCCAGTGGCCTGACTTGACAGCCCCATGGCTTGCCTTGACAGCCCCGTGGCAAGCCCCATGGCATGCCTTGGCAGCCCCGCTCGCACGCCCCATGGCCTGCCTTGGCAGCCCCGTGGCTTGCCTTGACAG
>NW_023363760.1:0-231 GCF_001411555.2 Juglans regia | reverse complement strand
TTTTGTGATTTGTTCCACAACGACCAATTTTCCTCCAGTAAATGTATCTAAAGCTACCATTGTACATTGAAGAATGAGAGATCATGAGAGACTGTAAACAAGAATATTATAATGGATTTCTCCTCCCCAAATGCCCGTGGACGTAGGCATTATGCCGAACCACGTAAACTCATGTGTTCAGTTCATCTCTTTTATTTCTTTGCACTTATATTTTTCATTCACCGCCATGGA
>NW_023363759.1:0-231 GCF_001411555.2 Juglans regia | reverse complement strand
TTTGGTTCTATGTCTCTTGAGCTCACACTCTCATTCTCAAGGTTTTCTGCTTGCTCACATTTCTTTCAGCATCTCAAGCTACATAATTTCTTATGGCCAAACTGGTTTCAATGTCTCTGTGCTCAAAATATATATATATATATATATATATATATACTTCTTTGTTTTTGCTGTTCATTACTATCTAGCAAAATCTCCTTTAGTACTACTGGGTATCCTTTCTTTGCCTTT
>NW_023363758.1:0-231 GCF_001411555.2 Juglans regia | reverse complement strand
ACATTAGCATGGGATAACATCATAGGATTTCGGTCCTATTGTGTTGGCCTTCGGGATCGGAGTAATGATTAACAGGAACAGTCGGGGGCATTCGTATTTCATAGTCAGAGGTGAAATTCTTGGATTCATGAAAGACGAACAACTGCGAAAGCATTTGCCAAGGATGTTTTCATTAATCAAGAACGAAAGTTGGGGGCTCGAAGACGATCAGATACCGTCCTAGTCTCAACC
>NW_023363757.1:0-231 GCF_001411555.2 Juglans regia | reverse complement strand
AGATTGATCATAGTTAGTTGGGAAAATCAGTTTCTGTTTTGGACTAAGTTTAAAACCAAAAACTCCAAGTGTTGTTTTGTTTTTTTTGGTGAGTTTTGTTTGATGTTTTAAAGCATGTTTGATCTTAGGATGATGTTATGAATATGTTAGAAGTAAGATTTGATTTTTTGGAATTCTTGGAGATGTTTTTATTAAGGTCAAAACATGTGATTTAAGGTTTACTTTTGTTAA
>NW_023363756.1:0-231 GCF_001411555.2 Juglans regia | reverse complement strand
GATCTAACTCAAAAACATCAAAGTTTAGGCCTAACCGAAATCCTCTTGCATAGAAAATCATATCTTTAAAAATAATACTAAATATCTTTGAAATAACATCCTAAAATGTATATAAGAGGCTTAGGATCATCATATAAAAATATCAAAGCCTTTGGAATAAGATTAAACCACGAAATATTCAAACTTTCACCAAACAGAAACTGTTTTTCCACTTCCAGTTTTCAAGTTTCT
>NW_023363755.1:0-232 GCF_001411555.2 Juglans regia | reverse complement strand
TTTTTTTCTTTTTTTTTTCTTTTTTTTTTTTCTTATTATTTACAGGATACTTAAAAATAGTTTATTACTTTAACGCAACTTTACACAAGTAAATCGTGAGAGAGGGATATTCCTTTTTTTCACGAGAATGAACGGAATATTCCATTCCTAGCATAGACAAAAGGCTTCCACTTCATCTTTAAAATAATTATTATTAACATTATTATTCTAAGCATCTTTGAAAATTAATTGA
>NW_023363754.1:0-232 GCF_001411555.2 Juglans regia | reverse complement strand
TGGCTGCGGCTTCCACATGGTGGAGGAAGTGGGTGCATGTCATGTACCCCTTCCTATGTACGCAGTGCATGGTGCACGTCATGTGTAGTGCATCCGTTTCTATTTCTTGCATTCTTCCTCCACGGATAATATATATATATATATATTTTTGATGCAATGTTAGTTTGTAAATAAAAAGAAAAATAACAAAGTTGAAGAGATCTTATACGGGTTTTGGAGACGATCTTGTGAG
>NW_023363753.1:0-4504 GCF_001411555.2 Juglans regia | reverse complement strand
CTACTTTGCGCTGAATCGGTTTTGTACAAAGCTTGGGCAAAGTGGTAAAAATAGGAGTTGCTCCGATTTGCCCCTGGTCGGGGAATACTTACCCTACGGTCATGGTAGTACCACAGGATGCCCGCGAGCAAAATACTCCAACCTCTTATTTTTGCCACTCTGCGCTCAATTGGTTTTGTACAAAGCTTGGCAAAGTGGTAAAAATAAGAGTTGCTCCGATTCGCCCCTGGTTGGGGAATACTCACCCTATGGTCATGGTAGCAGCATAGGATGCCCGCGAGCAAAGGACTCCAACCCCTTATTTTTGCCACTTTTCGTTCAATTAGTTTCCTACACGGCACGGGCAATTTGGTAAAATTAAGAGTTGCTCCGATTCACTCCGTGTTGGGGCATACTTACCCTATGGTCATGGTAGTACCATAGGATGCCCGCGAGCAAAGGACTCCAACCCCTTATTTTTGCCAGTTTTCGCTCAATTTGTTTCCTACATGGCAGGGGCAATTTGGTAAAAATAAGAGTTGCTCCGATTCACACAATGTTGTGGCATACTTACCCTATTGTCATGGTAGTACCATAGGATGCCCGCCAGCAAAAGACTCCAACTTCTTAATTTTGCCACTTTTCGCACTATCGGTTTTTCTGCAAACGTTGGGCAAAGTTGTAAAAATCAGAGTTGCTTCGATTCGCCCCATGTTCGGGCATACTTACCCTATGGTCATGGCAGTACCATAAGATGCCCGCTAGCAAAAGACAGCAACCTATTATTTTTGCCACTTTTCTCGCTCAATTGGTTTCCTACATGGCAAGGGCAATTTGGTAAAAATAAGAGTTACTCCGATTTACACGGTGTTGGGGCATATTTACCCTATGGTCATGGTAGTACCATAGGAAGCCCGCGAGCAAAAGACTCCAACCCTTTATTTTTGACACATTTGGCTCAATTGGTTTCCTACATGGCATGGGCAATTTGGTAAAAATAAGAGTTGTTCCGTTTCGCCCCGTGTTGGGGAATACTTACCCTATGGTCATGGTAGTACCATAGGATGCCCGCGAGTAAAGGACTCCAACCCCTTATTTTTGCCAGTTTTCGCTCAATTCGTTTCCTAAATGGCAGGGGTAATTTGGTAAAAATAAGAGTTACTCCGATCCGCACCGTTTTGGGGCATATTTACCTATGGTCATGGTAGTACCATAGGATGCCCACGAGCAAAAGACTCCAACCCTTTATTTTTGACACATTTGGCTCAATTGGTTTCCTACATGGCATGGGCAATTTTGTAAAAATAAGAGTTGTTACGTTTCGCCCCGTGTTGGGGAATACTTACTCTATGGTCATGGTAGTACCATAGGAAGCCCGCGAGCAAAAGACTCCAACCTTTTATTTTTGCCACGTTGCGCTCAATTGGTTTTGTACAAAGCTTGCGCAAAGTGGTAAAAATAAGAGTTGCTCCAATTCCCCCCGTGTTGGGGCATACTTACCCTATTGTCATGGTAGTACCATAAGATGCCCACGAACAAAAGACTCCAACCTCTTATTTTTGTCTCTCTGCGCTCAATTGGTTTTCTGCAAAGGTTGGGCAAAGTTGAAAAAATCAGAGTTGCTTCGATTCGCCCCATGTTAGGGCATTCTTACCCTATGGTCAGGATAGTACCATAGGGTGCCCGCGAACAAAAGACTCCAACCCTTTATTTTTGACACATTTCGCTCAATTGGTTTCCTACATGGCATGGGCAATTTCGTAAAAATAAGAGTTGCTTCGAATCGCGAAGTGTTGGGGAATTCTTACCCTATGGTCATGGTAGTACTATAGGATGCCCGCGTGGAAAAGACTCCAACCTCTTATTTTTGCCACTTTGCGCTGAATCGGTTTTGTAAAAAGCTTGGGCAAAGTGGTAAAAATAAGAGTTGCTCCAATTCCCCCCGTGTTGGAGAAAACTTACCCTATGGTCATGGTAGTACCACAGGATGCCCGCGAGCTAAAGACTCCAACTTCTTATTTGTGCCACTTTGCGCTCAATTGCTTTCCTACATGGATGGGCAATTTCGTAAAAATAAGAGTTGCTCTGATTCGCCCCATGTTGGGGAATTCTTACCCTATGGTCATGGTTGTACCACAGGACGCCCGCGTGGAAAAGACTCCAACCTCTTATTTTTGCCACTTTGCGCTGAATCGGTTTTGTACAAAGCTTGGGCAAAGTAGTAAAAATAAGAGTTGCTCCGATTCCCCCGTGTTGGGGAATACTTACCCTATGGTCATGGTAGTACCACAGGATGCCCGCGAGCAAAAGACTCCAACCACTTATTTTTGCCACTTTGCGCTGAATCGGTTTTGTACAAAGCTTGGGCAAAGTGGTAAAAATAAGAGTTGCTCCAATTCCCCCCGTGTTGGGGCATACTTACCCAATCGTCATGGTAGTACCATAGGATGCCCGCGAACAAAAGACTCTAACCTCTTATTTTTGTCACTCTGCGCTCAATTGGTTTTCTACAAAGCTTGGGCAAAGTGCTAAAAATAGGAGTTGCTCCAATTCACACCGTGTTGGGGCTTACTTACCCTATGGTCATGGTAGTACCATAGGGTGCCGCGAACAAAAGACTCCAGCCCTTTATTTTTGACACATTTCGCTCAATTGGTTTCCTACATGGCATGGGCAATTTCGTAAAAATAAGAGTTGCTTCGATTACCCCATGTTAGGGCATTCTTACCCTATGGTCATGGTAGTACCGTAGGATGCCCGCGTGGAAAAGACTCCAACCTCTTATTTTTGCCACTTTGCGCTGAATCGGTTTTGTAAAAAGCTTGGGCAAAGTGGTAGAAATAAGACTTGCTCCAATTCCCCCCGTGTTGGGGAATACTTACCCTATGGTCATGGTAGTACCACAGGATGCCCGCGAGCAAAAGACTCCAACCTCTTATTTTTGCCACTTTGCGCTCAATTGGTTTCCTACATGGCATGGGCAATTTGGTAAAAATAAGAGTTGCTCCGATTCGCCCCGTGTTGGGGAATTCTTACCCTATGGTCATGGTAGTACCATAGGATGCCCGCGTGGAAAAGACTCCAACCTCTTATTTTTGCCACTTTGCGCTGAATCGGTTTTGTACAAAGCTTGGGCAAAGTGGTAAAAATAAGAGTTGCTCCAATTCCCCCCGTGTTGGGGCATACTTACCCTATCGTCATGGTAGTACCATAAGATGCCCGCGAACAAAAGACTCCAACCTCTTATTTTTGTCACTCTGCGCTCAACTGGTTTTCTGCAAAGGTTGGGCAAAGTTGTAAAAATCAGAGTTGCTTCGATTCGCCCCATGTTAGGGCATTCTTACCCTATGGTCAGGGTATTACCATAGGGTGCCCGCGAACAAAAGACTCCAACCCTTTATTTTTGACACATTTCGCTCAATTGGTTTCCTACATGGCATGGGCAATTTCGTAAAAATAAGAGTTGCTTCGACTCGCCAAGTGTTGGGGAATTCTTACCCTATGGTCATGGTAGTACCATAGGATGCCCGCGTGGAAAAGACTCCAACCTCTTATTTTTGCCACTTTGCGCTGAATCGGTTTTGTAAAAAGCTTGGGCAAAGTGGTAAAAATAAGAGTTGCTCCAATTCCCCCCGTGTTGGAGAAAACTTACCCTATGGTCATGGTAATACCACAGGATGCCCGCGAGCAAAAGACTCCAACCTCTTATTTTTGCCACTTTGCGCTCAATTGCTTTCCTACATGGATGGGCAATTTCGTAAAAATAAGAGTTGCTCTGATTCGCCCCGTGTTGGGGAATTCTTACCCTATGGTCATGGTTGTACCACAGGACGCCCGCGTGGAAAAGACTCCAACCTCTTATTTTTGCCACTTTGCGCTGAATCGCTTTTGTACAAAGCTTGGGCAAAGTGGTAAAAATAAGAGTTGCTCCAATTCGCCCCGTGTTGGGGAATACTTACCCTATGGTCATGGTAGTACCACAGGATGCCCGCCAGCAAAAGGCTCCAACCTCTTATTTTTGCCACTTAGCGCTAAATCGGTTTTGTACAAAGCTTGGGCAAAGTGGTAAAAATTAGAGTTGCTCCAATTCGTCCCGTGTTGGGGCATATTTACCCAATCGTCATGGTAGTACGATAGGATGCCCGCGAACAAAAGACTCTAACCTCTTATTTTTGTCACTCTGCGCTCAATTGGTTTTCTGCAAAGGTTGGGCAAAGTTGTAAAAATAAGAGTTGCTCCAATTCCCCCCGTGTTGGAGAAAACTTACCCTATGGTCATGGTAGTACCACAGGATGCCCGCGAGCAAAAGACTCCAACTTCTTATTTCTGCCACTTTGCGCTCAATTGCTTTCCTACATGGATGGGCAATTTCGTAAAAATAAGAGTTGCTCTGATTCGCCCCGTGTTGGGGAATTCTTACCCTATGGTCATGGTTGTACCACAGGACGCCCGCGTGGAAAAGACTCCAACCTCTTATTTTTGCCACTTTGCGCTGAATCGGTTTTGTACAAAGCTTGGGCAAAGT
>NW_023363752.1:0-232 GCF_001411555.2 Juglans regia | reverse complement strand
CAATGCTTCCACACGCTCAGCTAGCCTTGTGCTTGGTTGGGGTGTGGTTCAATTTGTTTGATGTTGTGGTCTGGCGGACGTAACGGCGTGTGAGTGGTGACAAGTTTGTATGTCTTGACAGGCTCCGTGCTTGTGCATCGAACTGTTAGGCGTGCTCCTCCTCATTTTTGCTCCTCGTGTGAATAGCATGTTGGGCTACCGAAGGGTTCCTGTGTTGCATACCTACAAAGAT
>NW_023363751.1:0-232 GCF_001411555.2 Juglans regia | reverse complement strand
TGTTGCT
Organism: Juglans regia; assembly: GCF_001411555.2. NCBI lineage: Eukaryota > Viridiplantae > Streptophyta > Magnoliopsida > Fagales > Juglandaceae > Juglans > Juglans regia. Next base: position 225 of record NW_023363751.1, on the reverse strand, counting down.
CTCGGGGGTATCCGGATGATGCTGGCCTCGCTTCCATGGGGTTTGACGGGCATCTCCATTTTTCATTTTACATTTGGTTGGCCGCATGGTGGCCGGACCTGTGTGTTTGTTTGCTTCCTCTTTGACGTAGATGTGCACGGCGGATGGTGTTATGGCACCCAGTGCTACGCACATGCTTCATTGAGGTGGCTTCCGGACCTTGATGGCCTTGTTCCCATGGGGTTG
>NW_023363750.1:0-232 GCF_001411555.2 Juglans regia | reverse complement strand
ATCGCGTAGCCATGGGTTTGGATCAGATCTCCGTTTGGATTGGGATCGGAAGGACGCTAGTATGTCGCTCAAGGATTATATGAATTTTAAGTAATTAGTTTGATGGGTGCGATCATACCAGCACTAAAGCACCGGATCCCATCAGAACTTCGCAGTTAAGCGTGCCTGGGCGAGAGTAGTACTAGGATGGGTGACCTCCTGCGAAGTCCTCGTGTTGCACCCCTCGTTTTTG
>NW_023363749.1:0-232 GCF_001411555.2 Juglans regia | reverse complement strand
GAGACTTTTCGGAATTAATTCCAAATCATGCTTGCTCTCTACTGGTTTTTCTCCTTTGAATCCCCTAAATTAATTTAGGGTTTCGGATTTGAGCCCTAAATTAAATTAGGGGTTTCAATCCAAATTAATTACACAATTAATTTCGATCCAAACCGAAATAATTACAGAAATGAGAAAACAAACACAATTCACATGCATTTCACGGACTCATTCAAATTTCAAACCAAAACAC
>NW_023363748.1:0-232 GCF_001411555.2 Juglans regia | reverse complement strand
CTGTGGAGCATGAAGTATGGGGCCACAACAACTGTGGAGCATACACTACGTGAGACACAGCAATTGTGACACGTAGAATACGTGGGGCCACAACAACTATGGAGTACGTATTAACGCACTCACAGCTAGTATAGAAACCTGTGATGTGATGTGGTAATCGGCAGGGACACACGGCTCAAGGGGACCTGTGTAGCACCCATATGGTCACTTTAATGATTAAGTCTATTGAATA
>NW_023363746.1:0-232 GCF_001411555.2 Juglans regia | reverse complement strand
ACCACTCCGGAAGGAGGATAGGATCAAGACGCGAGCACGACAATCGTTCGTGTCAAACGAGAACGCTCGGTTTGGGATAAAGAGGCCGGAGACCCCCCACACCATCACAATGTTCCGCATCCAAGAGCACGAGAACGCCCACATGGTCCATGACAACCAACGTAAACTCGAAGGCTTGCATGGTAACACGTGGACAACTTCAGAGTCCAGCCAGCACCCAAAGATGAGCACC
>NW_023363745.1:0-232 GCF_001411555.2 Juglans regia | reverse complement strand
GCCCGCGTGGAAAAGACTCCAACCTCTTATTTTTGCCACTTTGCGCTGAATCGGTTTTGTAAAAAGCTTGGGCAAAGTGGTAAAAATAAGAGTTGCTCCGATTCACCCCGTGTTGGGGAATACTTACCCTATGGTCATGGTAGTACCACAGGATGCCCGCGAGCAAAAGACTCCAACCTCTTATTTTTGCCACTTTGCGCTGAATCGGTTTTGTACAAAGCTTGGGCAAAGT
>NW_023363744.1:0-232 GCF_001411555.2 Juglans regia | reverse complement strand
CTCCCATATGGTGTCCTCATCAGCCGACTATTACTTGCACGGGGAGTGCCGACCCAGCCAGAGGAGCGGGTCAAAGATCAGATGAGCCCCCTCGACATGACCACGCATCGGCGTAGCATTGGACAGGTGAGGGGACGTCAGCCACCCCCTGTAGAGGATCTAGTTCCTCCGACGCAGCCTGAGCCAGGTCATGTCGGGAGTAGTAGTCAGCATACGCCGAGTACATCTGCAG
>NW_023363742.1:0-1388 GCF_001411555.2 Juglans regia | reverse complement strand
AGCACTAATGCACCGGATCCCATCAGAAGTCCGCATTCAAGCTTGCTTGGGCGAGAGTAGTACTAGGATGGGTGACCTCCTGGGAAGTCCTCATGTTGCACCCCTCGTTTTTGTTTTTTCCGCCTTACGAGGCGAATTTACAAGAAGGACAACTTGGGAGTGGATTTTTAGGAAAATCACGCCCTGCCCAGCGCGTAGCCAAGGGCTTCGATCAGATCGCTGGTTCGCATTGGGATCGGAAATACGCTTGTAGGTCGCCTAGGATTATATGAATTTTAAATAATTGGTTTGATGGTTGCGATCATACCAGCACTAATGCAGCGGATCCCATCAGAACTCCGCAGCTAAGCGTGCTTGGGCGAGAGTAGTACTAGGATGGGTGACCTCCTGGGAAGTCCTCGTGTTGCACCCCTCGTTTTTGTTTTCGCCGCCTTGCGAGATAAATTGACAAGAAGGACCACTCGGGGGTGGATTTTTGAGAAAATCTCGCCCTGCCCATCGCGTAGCAATGGGTTTGGATCAGTTCTCCGTTTGGATTGGGATCGGAAGGACGCTAGTATGTCGCTCAAGGATTATATGAATTTTAAGTAATTAGTTTGATGAGTGCGATCATACCAGCACTAATGCACCGGATCCCATCAGAACTCCGCAGTTAAGCGTGCTTGGGCGAGAGTAGTACTAGGATGGGTGACCTCCTGGGAAGTCCTCGTGTTGCACCCCTCGTTTTTGTTTTTTCCGCCTTGCGAGAGGAATTGACAATAACGACCACTCGGGAGTGGATTTTTAGGAAAATCGCGCCCTGCCCATCGCGTAGCTATGGGTTTCGATCAGATCGCCGGTTCGCATTTGGATCGGAAAAACGCTAGTACGTCGCACTAGGATTATATGAACTTTAAATAATTAGTTTGACGGATGCGATCATACCAGCACTAATGCACCGGATCCCATTTCAACTCCGCATTTAAGCGTGCTTGGGCGAGAGTAGTACTAGGATGGGTCACCTCCTGGGAAGTCCTCGTGTTGCACCCCTCGTTTTTGTTTTTTCCGCCTTGCGAGAGGAATTGACAATAAGGACGACTCGGGAGTGGATTTTTAGGAAAATCACGCCCTTCCCATCGTGTAGCCAAGGGTTTCGATCAGATCGCCGGTTCGCATTGGGATCGGAAATAAGCTAGTAGGTCACCCTAGGATGATATGAATTTGTAATAATTAGTTTGATGTGTGCAATCATACCAGCCCTAATGCACCGGATCCCATCAGAACTCTGCATTCAAGCTTGCTTGGGCGAGAGTAGTACTAGGATGGGTGAGCTCCTGGGAAGTCCTCGTGTTGCACCCCTCGTTTTTGTTTTCTCCGCCTTGCGAGAGGAATTGACAATAAGGACCACT
>NW_023363741.1:0-232 GCF_001411555.2 Juglans regia | reverse complement strand
ATATATATATATAGTCATAATTAATTCCCCGCGGCTTTGAAACCATTCAAAGCATTTAGGCACGATGGGTCTGAAGAACCGTTCTGATGATCCTCTGTTCACTTTATATAGAAGTGTTGATGGCGGCCATATATATATATATATATATATATATATATATGCATCCAAACCATGAAATTATTAATTAAGCAAGTTGTTTCGAGGTCAACCACTAGCTAATTAATCAAAGCAC
>NW_023363740.1:0-232 GCF_001411555.2 Juglans regia | reverse complement strand
AAAACCCTTAGTGCTTTGGCATAACATAAACTGAGTATCATCATCAGATCAAAACAGAGCATCAAACAGAGCAGAGACCATGTTTCACCCCCGTGGTAGGGTTGTGCTAACCCTGGTGGCCAAACCAAGCAGAGACAGAGGTGAAATCTTTCCTTTATTCTTCTCGGAGCCCCGAGTGTGCACACGGGAAAGACCACAATAAAACCACTTTGTTTCCAAAGTGGGTGCACTC
>NW_023363739.1:0-232 GCF_001411555.2 Juglans regia | reverse complement strand
TGTCAAGCACACAAAGGTCCGACGAAGAACACCGTAGATCACACAAACTCTACAAAAGCAATCTTCCTTGTTGCCTCAAAAGATTGCAATACAACACTCACAACATGGCCCCCCAATGTTGCCACCCTACGTGCATGAACGGGGGCGAACACTTGTCTCGTGCTTTTGGACAATTGAAACCACCCAAATTGGTTTCCTAAATTCATTCCAATACATCTTGGATGTGTTCCAA
>NW_023363738.1:0-232 GCF_001411555.2 Juglans regia | reverse complement strand
CACTTCATTCTCGACCTCTTAGCAACCCATTGGCCCCACCCCCACCTCCGATCCGTCACCGGTGAAGCACAACCACCCCCATTGCCGATTTTGGTGTTTTTGGCCTTCTACCGCCTCCCACGCCGCCACCCACAGCCAACCTTCACCACCACTAACTTTACCGACCTCCCTAGGCCCTACCCTATCAATTTTGGGTCTTCGTTTGCCTCCGTTGAAAAGTGGGTATTTGTGA
>NW_023363737.1:0-232 GCF_001411555.2 Juglans regia | reverse complement strand
AGCCTCCAATAACAATAGGCCGTATCTCTAAGTCATGTCTTCCACAGCTTGAATAAAGTGGATCAAAGCTGGTTCTTCTTCTTTCAGACCCATCTTCAGTGTTGGGCTTTTGCTGGCTTCATCCCAAGTGGATTGCACCAATCCTTGCATTGCCTCCTTGATCTTCTTGGCTCTTGATCTTGTAATTGGCCCATCTGGAACTTGCAAAGGATCTTTAAGAGTAGGCCCACCT
>NW_023363736.1:0-232 GCF_001411555.2 Juglans regia | reverse complement strand
TGCAAATGATTCTCGAATACATCAAGAAGGATATATATATATATATATATATATATATATATATACACAATTAACCAAAAATATGAAAATCAAATTTCGTTGTTTTCACTAAATTATCTGTCTATAAGTGTTGAATACAATATTATTGGACCTTCAATTTTGCATATATATTTTTTTAATTTATAACTTGATTTTGAGAGGCATTCAATTTGATCCTTCTAACTTTTTTTTT
>NW_023363735.1:0-232 GCF_001411555.2 Juglans regia | reverse complement strand
ATAATTAGTGGTGGCTTAGATCCACCATGAGACTTGGGTCATATGGTTATCCAGCCGACAGAGCATGAATCGGACTCTTCATCTTACAAGGTACATTAAACTGATAATTAGTTTTGGTTTGCTCTGGCGTGTCCCAATGATGGCATAAATTGGCAAGTCATGTGGATTACTGAATAATAGTAATGGTGACATCTGTTTATATCTTAAGCTCTCGCCTTTTCCCTTTGTTAGC
>NW_023363734.1:0-232 GCF_001411555.2 Juglans regia | reverse complement strand
TAAGTGTTAAGATATAAAATAAATAATAAAATTTACATCTTCTCATTAATTCAAACTTTTAAAATAAATAGTGATTTCACATCCTCATACAATACACATAAATTAGGTTGCATGGAATTTATTGTTGTCCATACTATTTTTCAAGTAGCATTAAATACTCAATGAATATGGTAGATCCCTCCTTGTTACTCTCTCTCTCTCTCTCTCTCTCTCTCTCTCTCTCTCTCTCTCT
>NW_023363733.1:0-232 GCF_001411555.2 Juglans regia | reverse complement strand
TTTAGGAAACCAATTTGGGTGGTTTCAATTGTCCAAAAGCACGAGACAAGTGTTCGCCCCCGTTCATGCACGTCGGGTGGCAACATTGGGGGGCCATGTTGTGAGTGTTGTATTGCAATCTTTTGAGACAACAAGGAAGATTGCTTTTGTAGAGTTTGTGTGATCTACGGTGTTCTTCGTCGGACCTTTGTGTGCTTGACATGGTAGGCAAAGCACCACGGGTGTGTCGCGG
>NW_023363732.1:0-232 GCF_001411555.2 Juglans regia | reverse complement strand
TTGTGGGGGGGGGGGGGGGGGGGGGGGGGGGGGGGGGCCAGGGCGGATGGCCCTGGGGGTGGCCGGGTGTGAGTGGTTAAGGGATAAAACGATTAGGATGGAAAATAATATTTTGAAGTACAAATTTGAGAAAACCGTGACAAAATTAAGGAAAAGAAAATAGACAAGAAAAGAAAAACATCATCTCAATTAATTTCTTCAAAACATAGAAAAATACAATCTTTCACTCTCA
>NW_023363731.1:0-2490 GCF_001411555.2 Juglans regia | reverse complement strand
GACAAGAAGGAGCACTCGGGGGTGGATTTTTGGGAAAATCTCGCCCTGCCCATCGCGTAGCCATGGGTTTGGATCAGATCTCCGTTTGGATTGGGATCGGAAGGACGCTAGTATGTCGCTCAAGGATTATATAAATTTTAAGTAATTAGTTTGATGGGTGCGATCATACCAGCACTAATGCACCGGATCCCATCAGAACTCCGCAGTTAAGCGTGCTTGGGCGAGAGTAGTACTAGGATGGGTGACCTCCTGGGAAGTCCTCGTGTTGCACCCCTCGTTTTGTTTTCTCCGCCTTGCGAGATAAATTGACAAGAAGGACCACTCGGGGGTGGATTTTTGAGAAAATCTCGCCCTGCCCATCGCGTAGCAATGGGTTTGGATCAGATCTCCGTTTGGATTGGGATCGAAGGACGCTAGTGCGGCGTCGCCTGGCTGATTATATGAATTTTGGCACTAGTTTGATGGGTGCGATCATACCAGCACACGCACCGATCCCACTGCAGAACCCGCCAGTTAAGCGCTGCGCGCGTTTGCCGAGAGTAGTATCACTAGGATGGGTGACCTCCTGGGAAGTCCTCGTGTTGCACCCCTCGTTTTTGTTTTTTCTGCCTTGCGAGATAAATTGACAAGAAGGAGCACTCGGGAGTGGATTTTTCGGGAAATCTCGCCCTGCCCATCGCGTAGCCATGGGTTTGGATCACATCTCCGTTTGGATTGGGATCGAAGGACGCTAGTATGTCGCTCAAGGATTATATGAATTTTAAGTAATTAGTTTGATGGGTGCGATCATACCAGCACTAATGCACCGGATCCCATCAGAACTCCGCAGTTAAGCGTGCTTGGGCGAGAGTAGTACTAGGATGGGTGACCTCCTGGGAAGTCCTCGTGTTGCACCCCTCGTTTTTGTTTTTCCGCCTTGCGAGATAAATTGACAAGAAGGAGCACTCGGGAGTGGATTTTTGGGAAAATCTCGCCCTGCCCATCGCGTAGCCATGGGTTTGGATCAGATCTCCGTTTGGATTGGGATCGGAAGGACGCTAGTATGTCGCTCAAGGATTATTTGAATTTTAAGTAATTAGTTTGATGGGTGCGATCATACCAGCACTAACGCACCGGATCCCATCAGAACTCCGCAGTTAAGCGTGCTTGGGCGAGAGTAGTACTAGGATGGGTGGCCTCCTGGGAAGTCCTCGTGTTGCACCCCTCGTTTTTTTTTTTTCCGCCTTGCGAGATAAATTGACAAGAAGGACCACTCGGGAGTGGATTTTTCGGAAAATCTCGCCCTGCCCATCGCGCAGCCATGGGTTTGGATCAGATCTCCGATTGGATTGGGATCGGAAGGACGCTAGTATGTCGCTCAAGGATTATTTGAATTTTAAGTAATTAGTTTGATGGGTACGATCATACCAGCACTAATGCACCAGATCCCATCAGAACTCCGCAGTTAAGCGCGCCTGGGCGAGAGTAGTACTAGGATGGGTGACCTCCTGGGAAGTCCTCGTGGTGCACCCCTCGTTTTTGTTTTTTCCGCCTTGCGAGAGGAATTTACAAGAAGGACAACTTGGGAGTGGATTTTTAGGAAAATCGCGCCCTGCCCATCGCGTAGCCAAGGGTTTCGATCAGATCAACGGTTCGCATTGGATCGGAAATACGCTAGTAGGTCGCCCTAGGATTATATGAATTTTAAATAATTGGTTAGATGGGTGCGATCATACCAGCACAAATGCACCGGAACCCATCAGAACTCCGCAGTTAAGCGTGCTTGGGCGAGAGTAGTACTAGGATGGGTGACCTCCTGGGAAGTCATCGTGTTGCACCCCTTGTTGATTTTTTTTCCGCCCTGCGAGATAAATTGACAAGAAGGACCACTCGGGAGTGGATTTTTCGGAAAATCTCGCCCTGCCCATCGCGTAGCCATGGGTTTGGATCAGATCTCCGATTGGATTGGGATCGGAAGGACGCTAGTATGTCGCTCAAGGATTATTTGAATTTTAAGTATTTAGTTTGATGGGTGTGATCATACCAGCACTAATGCACCGGATCCCATCAGAACTCCGCAGTTAAGCGTGCTTGGGCGAGAGTAGTACTAGGATGGGTGACCTCCTGGGAAGTCCTCGTGTTGCACCCCTCGTTTTTGTTTTTTCCGCCTTGCGAGATAAATTGACAAGAAGGAGCACTCGGGAGCGGATTTTTGGGAAAATCTCGCCCTGCCCATCGCGTAGCCATGGGTTTGGATCAGATCTCCGTTTGGATTGGGATCGGAAGGACGCTAGTATGTTGCTCAAGGATTATATGAATTTTAAGTAATTAGTTTGATGGGTGCGATCATACCAGCACTAATGCACCGGATCCCATCAGAACTCAGCAGTTAAGCGTGGTTGGGCGAGAGTAGTACTAGGATGGGTGACCTCCGGGGAAGTCCTCGTGTTGCACCCCTCGTTTTTGTTTTCTCCGCCTTGCGAGATAAATTGACAAGAAGGACCACTCGGG
>NW_023363730.1:0-232 GCF_001411555.2 Juglans regia | reverse complement strand
GAACTTGAAAGAATTGCAACCAAAATAAGACAAATGGCCTATGTAGGTTTCGGCCATAGTGAGTTTTTCATAGTTGTGATTGGTTTTAAATTTTTCTGGGTTGATATTTGAGTTTGGGACAAAATTTACATGAGGAATGTAAATTTTGGTAATTTTTTGAATTAGGATATTAAATCCTTAAGTTAGGGGTAAAATGGTCATTTGCCCACATGTAGAGGGTAAAATGGTAATT
>NW_023363729.1:0-232 GCF_001411555.2 Juglans regia | reverse complement strand
TTGAAACCCCCTCAATTTTAGGGGTTCAATCCGAAACCCCTCAACTTGAGGGGGTTTCAATTCAAACCCCTAAATTGAGTTAGGGGTTTTAAACCCCCTCAATGTTAGGGGTTTCAATTGAAACCCCAAAATTGATTTAGGGGTTCAATCCGAAACCCTAAAATTTAGGGGTTTCGATTGAAACCCCTAAATTTGAAGCACAAATTTCGGATTGGAACCCTAAATTGATTTA
>NW_023363728.1:0-232 GCF_001411555.2 Juglans regia | reverse complement strand
GGCATCTCCATTTTTCATTTTACATTTGGTTGGCCGCATGGTGGCCGGGCCTGTGTGTTTGTTTGCTTCCTCTTTGACGTAGATGTGCACGGCGGATGGTGTTATGGCACCCAGTGCTACGCACATGATTCATTGAGGTGGCTTCCGGACCTTGATGGCCTTGTTCCCATGGGGTTGAACCTTGATACGGTTTCCTTCTTGATGCGTTGATCTTCGTGGGGGTTCGATCCTC
>NW_023363727.1:0-232 GCF_001411555.2 Juglans regia | reverse complement strand
AGATAAATATATAATGACTTGGCATGGCACATATGATAACATGCATACATACAATTTAGTTCCCTTACTTATCACACATACACATTAAATTGATAGTAAGTTAAAAGCTAACTTACCTCGATCTTCGCGCTTCGAGACAAAACTCAAGTACGATCACGGGAAACTGAAAGTAGTGATTTCTAAAAATTAGAACTTAATCACTAACAATTAGGAATATGGAAAAATATCAACT
>NW_023363726.1:0-232 GCF_001411555.2 Juglans regia | reverse complement strand
AAGAGCTATGAATTTAACCAGGGTAATGAGGCTAGAGTTCAAGAGTACCTTACCAACTCTCGGAGTAGTAATTGGTCTGGTTCGAGGGCGTGACTGCGCTGTCTATTGTCGTTCGAGGTGCTTTGCGATATTGAAAATACATCAAAATCAAATCCGAGAATAGTGAGGCCGCACATGGTGTAAAATTAAAATTGGGCTGTTTTAAATAGCAGCTACTCACATAAAGCTCCCC
>NW_023363725.1:0-232 GCF_001411555.2 Juglans regia | reverse complement strand
AGATCCTATAACAAAATCTACCATTCGGGGGGAATGGTAGTTGGGACTACTATAGTGAGATTTGATTACAAATCTCAGCAAGTTAACGGAAAACTTCCACACAGATTAATGATGCATGCATGGCAGTAAAAGCATGAATGCATAATCAAATCATAAGTAATCATAGCATAACTTGACATACAACATAATATAACTGGCATAACTTAAACTGAAACTGAAGCTTAGCATGAAC
>NW_023363724.1:0-232 GCF_001411555.2 Juglans regia | reverse complement strand
ACCGTAGTAATTCTAGAGCTAATACGTGCAACAAACCCCGACTTCTGGAAGGGATGCATTTATTAGATAAAAGGTCGACGCGGGCTTTGCCCGTTGCTCTGATGGTTCATGATAACTCGACGGATCGCACGGCCATCGTGCCGGCGACGCATCATTCAAATTTCTGCCCTATCAACTTTCGATTGTAGGATAGAGGCCTACAATGGTGGTGACGGGTAACGGAGAATTAGGG
>NW_023363723.1:0-232 GCF_001411555.2 Juglans regia | reverse complement strand
TACAAATGCACAGAATAGATCCGTTCTGACTGTCCACCATCGTGCCGGTTCAAGGTCATTCCACCGTCTTGTTGAAAAAATGGTAATTAAAAAATTATAGAATTCATTTATTTTCCTGATATTCTTTTTGATAAGTACTAACATTATCTTTTTAAAATTGCTAATATTGTCGCTTTGTTAGAAACGTGATGATCCTGAAAATTTTTCCCTCATTCATGTCTATGCTGCTGCT
>NW_023363722.1:0-232 GCF_001411555.2 Juglans regia | reverse complement strand
CCCCCCCCCCCCCCCCCCCCCCCCCCCCCACCGCGCCCATCCCATGCATTAGGTTTCAGTGTTTTAGTTTCTACTCTGCTACCCAAATTCTCCCAATCATTCTGACGGCAATGACAAGATAACACAACGGTGACGGAGCTCGACCCGCCCAGCCCTCCCGAATAGATAACACGACGGCACAAACATTTCAAGACATTATTTTCTGTTCAGAGACAGCAAATAGTGTTAAGAA
>NW_023363721.1:0-232 GCF_001411555.2 Juglans regia | reverse complement strand
CGTAACAAGGTTTCCGTAGGTGAACCTGCGGAAGGATCATTGTCGATACCTGCCCAGCAGAACGACCTGTGAACATGTAATAACCTTCTGGGTGGGGGTGTAATGCCCCCTCCCAAAAAACGGTTGGAAGGGCACGTTGAGATATGCCCACCGCTCCTCGTGTGTGGTTGGTCAATCTTCTCGTTCCCTTCCCGATCGAACAATGAACCCCGGCGCGGTCTGCGCCAAGGAA
>NW_023363720.1:0-4688 GCF_001411555.2 Juglans regia | reverse complement strand
AAAGACTCCAACCCTTTATTTTTGACACATTTGGCTCAATTGGTTTCCTACATGGCATGGGCAATTTGGTAAAAATAAGAGTTGTTCCGTTTCGCCCCGTGTTTGGGAATACTTACCCTATGGTCATGGTAGTACCATAGGATGCCCGCGAGCAAAAGCGTCCAACCTCTTATTTTTGCCACTTTGCGCTCAATTGGTTTTGTACAAAGCTTGGGCGAAATGGTAAAAATAAGAGTTGCTCCAATTCCCCCCCGTGTTGGAGCATACTTACCCTATTGTCATGGTAGTACCATGAGATGCCCGCCAGGAAAAGACCCCAACTTCTTAATTTTGCCACTTTTCGCACTATTGGTTTTCTGCAAAGGTTGGGCAAAGTTGTAAAAATCAGAGTTGCTTCGATTCGCCCCATGTTCGGGCATACTTCCCCTATGGTCATGGTAGTACCACAGGATGCCCGCGAGCAAAAGACTGCAACCTCTTATTTTTGCCACTTTGCGCTCAATTGGTTTTGTACAAAGCTTGGGCAAAGTGGTAAAAATAGGAGTTGCTCCGATTCGCCCCTGGTTGGGGAATACTCACCCAATGGTCATGGTAGTAGCATAGGATGCCCGTGAGCAAAGGACTCCAACCCCTTATTTTTGCCACTTTTCGCTCAATTAGTTTCCTACACGGCACGGGCAATTTGGTAAAATTAAGAGTTGCTCCGATTCACTCCGAGTTGGGGCATACTTACCCTATGGTCATGGTAGTACCATAGGATGCCCGCGAGCAAACGACTCCAACCCCTTATTTTTGCCAGTTTTCGCTCCATTCGTTTCCTACATGGCAGGGGCAATTTGGTAAAAATAAGAGTTGCTCCGATTCACACCGTGTTGGGGCATACTTACCCTATTGTCATGGTAGTACCATAGGATGCCCGCCAGCAAAAGACTCAAACTTCTTAATTTTGCCACTTTTCGCACTAATGGTTTTCTGCAAACGTTGGGCAAAGTTGTAAAAATCAGAGTTGCTTCGATTCGCCCCATGTTCGGGCATACTTACCCTATGGTCACGGCAGTACCATAAGATGCCCGCTAGCAAAAGACTCCAAACTCTTATTTTTGCCACTCTGCGCTCAATTGGTTTTGTACAAAGTTTGGCAAAGTGGTAAAAATAAGAGTTGCTCCGATTCACCCCTGGTTGGGGAATACTCACCCTATGGTCATGGTAGCAGCATAGGATGCCCGCGAGCAAAGGACTCCAACCCCTTATTTTTGCCACTTTTCGCTCAATTAGTTTCCTACACGGCACGGGCAATTTGGTGAAATTAAGAGTTGCTCCGATTCACTCCGTGTTGGGGCATACTTACCCTATGGTCATGGTAGTACCATAGGATGCCCGCGAGCAAAGGACTCCAACCCCTTATTTTTGCCAGTTTTCGCTCAATTCGTTTCCTACATGGCAGGGGCAATTTGGTAAAAATAAGAGTTGCTCCGATTCACCCAATGTTGGGGCATACTTACCCTATTGTCATGGTAGTACCATAGGATGCCCGCGTGGAAAAGACTCCAACCTCTTATTTTTGCCACTTTGCGCTGAATCGGTTTTGTACAAAGCTTGGGCAAAGTGGTAAAAATAGGAGTTGCTCCAATTCGCCCCGTGTTGGGGCACACTTACCCAATCGTCATGGTAGTACGATAGGATGCCCGCGAACAAAAGACTCTAACCTCTTATTTTTGTCACTCTGCGCTCAATTGGTTTTCTGCAAAGGTTGGGCAAAGTTGTAAAAATCAGAGTTGCTCCGATTCGCCCCATGTTCGGGCATACTTCCCCTATGGTCATGGTAGTACCACAGGATGCCCGCGAGCAAAAGACTGCAACCTCTTATTTTTTCCTCTTTGCGCTAAATTGGTTTTGTACAAAGCTTGGGCAAAGTGGTAAAAATAGGAGTTGCTCCGATTCGCCCCGTGTTGGGGAATACTTACCCTATGGTCATGGTAGTACCACATGATGCCCGCGAGCAAAAGACTCCAACCTCTTATTTTTGCCACTTTGCGCTCAATTGGTTTCCTACATGGATGGGCAATTTCGTAAAAATAAGAGTTGCTCTGATTCGCCCCGTGTTGGGGAATTCTTACCCTATGGTCATGGTAGTACCATAGGATGCCCGCGTGGAAAAGACTCCAACCTCTTATTTTTGCCACTTTGCGCTGAATCGGTTTTGTACAAAGCTTGGGCAAAGTGGTAAAAATAGGAGTTGCTCCGATTCGCCCCGTGTTGGGGAATACTTACCCTATGGTCATGGTAGTACCACATGATGCCCGCGAGCAAAAGACTCCAACCTCTTATTTTTGCCACTTTGCGCTCAATTGGTTTCCTACATGGATGGGCAATTTCGTAAAAATAAGAGTTGCTCTGATTCGCCCCGTGTTGGGGCAAACTTACCCCATGGTCATGGTAGTACCGTAGGATGCCCGCCAGCAAAAGAATCCAACTTCTTATTTTTGCCACTTTTCGCACAATTGGTTTTCTGCAAAGGTTGGGCAATGTTGTAAAAATCAGTGTAGCTCCGGTTCTGCCCATGTTGGGGCATACTTACCCTATCGTCATGGCAGTACCATAAGATGCCCGCTAGCAAAAGACACCAACCTCTTATTTTTGCCACTTTTCTCGCTCAATTGGTTTCCTACATAGCAAGGGCAATTTGGTAAAAATAAGAGTTACTCCGATTCACACCGTCTTGGGGCATATTTACCCTATGGTCATGGTAGTACCATAGGATGCCCGCGAGCAAAAGACTCCAACCCTTTATTTTTGACACATTTGGCTCAATTGGTTTCCTACATGGCATGGGCAATTTGGTAAAAATAAGAGTTGTTCCGTTTCGCCCCGTGTTGGGGAATACTTACCCTATGGTCATGGTAGTACCATAGGATGCCCGCGAGCAAAAGCGTCCAACCTCTTATTTTTGCCACTTTGCGCTCAATTGGTTTTGTACAAAGCTTGGGCGAAATGGTAAAAATAAGAGTTGCTCCAATTCCCCCCCGTGTTGGGGCATACTTACCCTATTGTCATGGTAGTACCATGAGATGCCCGCCAGCAAAAGACCCCAACTTCTTAATTTTGCCACTTTTCGCACTATTGGTTTTCTGCAAAGGTTGGGCAAAGTTGTAAAAATCAGAGTTGCTTCGATTCGCCCCATGTTCGGGCATACTTCCCCTATGGTCATGGTAGTACCACAGGATGCCCGCGAGCAAAAGACTGCAACCTCTTATTTTTTCCTCTTTGCGCTAAATTGGTTTTGTACAAAGCTTGGGCAAAGTGATAAAAATAAGAGTTGCTCCGATTCGCCCCTGGTTGGGGAATACTCACCCAATGGTCATGGTAGTAGGTTAGGATGCCCGCGAGCAAAGGACTCCAACCCCTTATTTTTGCCACTTTTCGCTCAATTAGTTTCCTACACGGCACGGGCAATTTGGTAAAATTAAGAGTTGCTCCGATTCACTCCGAGTTGGGGCATACTTACCCTATGGTCATGGTAGTACCATAGGATGCCCGCGAGCAAACGACTCCAACCCCTTATTTTTGCCAGTTTTCGCTCCATTCGTTTCCTACATGGCAGGGGCAATTTGGTAAAAATAAGAGTTGCTCCGATTCACACCGTGTTGGGGCATACTTACCCTATTGTCATGGTAGTACCATAGGATGCCCGCCAGCAAAAGACTCAAACTTCTTAATTTTGCCACTTTTCGCACTAATGGTTTTCTGCAAACGTTGGGCAAAGTTGTAAAAATCAGAGTTGCTTCGATTCGCCCCATGTTCGGGCATACTTACCCTATGGTCACGGCAGTACCATAAGATGCCCGCTAGCAAAAGACTCCAAACTCTTATTTTTGCCACTCTGCGCTCAATTGGTTTTGTACAAAGCTTGGCAAAGTGGTAAAAATAAGAGTTGCTCCGATTCGCCCCTGGTTGGGGAATACTCACCCTATGGTCATGGTAGCAGCATAGGATGCCCGCGAGCAAAGGACTCCAACCCCTTATTTTTGCCACTTTTCGTTCAATTAGTTTCCTACACGGCACGGGCAATTTGGTAAAATTAAGAGTTGCTCCGATTCACTCCGTGTTGGGGCATACTTACCCTATGGTCATGGTAGTACCATAGGATGCCCGCGAGCAAAAGACTCCAACCCTTTATTTTTGACACATTTGGCTCAATTGGTTTCCTACATGGCATGGGCAATTTTGTAAAAATAAGAGTTGTTACGTTTCGCCCCGTGTTGGGGAATACTTACTCTATGGTCATGGTAGTACCATAGGAAGCCCGCGAGCAAAAGACTCCAACCTTTTATTTTTGCCACGTTGCGCTCAATTGGTTTTGTACAAAGCTTGGGCAAAGTGGTAAAAATAAGAGTTGCTCCAATTCCCCCCGTGTTGGGGCATACTTACCCAATCGTCATGGTAGTACGATAGGATGCCCGCGAACAAAAGACTCTAACCTCTTATTTTTGTCACTCTGCGCTCAATTGGTTTTCTGCAAAGGTTGGGCAAAGTTGTAAAAATCAGAGTTGCTTCGATTCGCCCCATGTTCGGGCATACTTCCCCTATGGTCATGGTAGTACCACAGGATGCCCGCGAGCAAAAGACTCCAACCTCTTATTTTTTCCTCTTTGCGCTAAATTGGTTTTGTACAAAGCTTGGGCAAAGTG
>NW_023363719.1:0-232 GCF_001411555.2 Juglans regia | reverse complement strand
TCATGCATCTTGGCCCACACTAAATCCTCATTCCCATCCATAAAGACACATGGCTCTAAGCCAACTCTGAGGCTTAAGCACCGTGCAACTATGCTCATGACAGACTACCCATTACATATGGTGAATCTGTCCGGCACGTGTCTCTCACCATGTTACACAGGTACCTTACCCCTTTATCACCTAAGATCAACGTATATAACACGTTGATCACCTGCTCGTAGGGACAAGGGCC
>NW_023363718.1:0-232 GCF_001411555.2 Juglans regia | reverse complement strand
GTTAGTGGGAAATATCCACTACACAACGAGCGATGCCCAGTTCCGCGCCCAGCGCGTACGTAACCAAGCATCCTCTAGTCCCCGCCAGCAGAAGGACCACAGAGTCGGCACGAATCTCTCATCCGATGCCATTGTCGCCCAGCGACAATCCAGGGGACGTTACTCAGTTTATTCCGCTCCCGAGTAACCAGAGGAGCTCCACCGAGATAATGCCCCATCTCGGCTTGGGGTT
>NW_023363717.1:0-232 GCF_001411555.2 Juglans regia | reverse complement strand
TCATAATCTGATTAGAATGAGGCTACATAGAATATTTAAAACAAAACCTAATGAAACCCTAGCCAAAATAAACCCTCATCTTCCAAAAGTGCCCCGGATGAACAGTGCCTCGGCTACAGTAACCCTAACCCTAGTTCAATAAAATAGTAACTTTCCCAACATGCCCTTGCATAGGCCCCCTTAAGTGCTTCTCATAATAAACTCAATTATTCTAAACTAATAAAAGAAGGTC
>NW_023363716.1:0-232 GCF_001411555.2 Juglans regia | reverse complement strand
GGGGGGGGGGGGGGGGGGGGGGGGGGAGAGAGAGAGAGAGAGAGAGAGATCGAAGATCTGTTCTACGCGACGGCGTCATGGCTAGAAGAACAGCTTCGCAGAACCGCGGCGTGGGCGTGGGCTACGGTGGCTGTTATGGCATGGAGGCGTGGGCGTGGGCTATGGGGAGAGGGAGAGGGAGAGGAAGTCGGAGGGAGGGGCCGGGGGGGGGGGGGGGGGGGGGGGGGGGGGG
>NW_023363715.1:0-232 GCF_001411555.2 Juglans regia | reverse complement strand
GGCGGCCGCCGCCGGCCGACCATGTCCCGACGACCGTTTTTTGGGCTCGTTTTCGTGGGGGTGATTCCTACATTCTCGATTGCTTTCTAGCAACAAGCTTGTGCTTTAGGGACGGATTTGGTGGCACATAGTGCCACGCATGGGCTTGTTGATGGGGGCAATCGGTCGTGCTAGGGGCTTTCTCACGTTGGCTAGCCCTCGTGTGCTCTAGTCTACCCCATGGCGGTTGGGC
>NW_023363714.1:0-232 GCF_001411555.2 Juglans regia | reverse complement strand
CACCCCCGTGGTAGGGTTATAAACCACCATTATACCCGTGGCTGGGCCTTAACAGAAACAGAACGGATTTCATCGAAAATCCAGATACAAACATATACAGAATCAGAACTTCATGCCAAGATTTTCAGACGATACATCATGTCTAAACAAAACACTGAAAAGCTTCAGATCATTTCACATGTTCGAGATAAACATAAACAAAATATTCTCATTTGTTCATAACAAAACTTTT
>NW_023363712.1:0-232 GCF_001411555.2 Juglans regia | reverse complement strand
AATATCGAGCTCCTGGGAGGTCGGGTGATCCCGACCTTTCCCACCTCTAAGGCGCAATAGGTGAGGTCGGGCAGTCGAGAGACTTGCCCTCCTATTGGGCACCTAGGAGGTCGGGCAGTCCCTGACCTTAGGGGTGCTACCCGCATGGTGCGGGGCGGGGGCACCCCCTCCCCGCCCCCCGCCCCGCACCATGCGGGTGATGGGGGTTTTTCCCCCGCACCCCGCCCCCAGG
>NW_023363711.1:0-232 GCF_001411555.2 Juglans regia | reverse complement strand
TCCAATATTCAAGTGGAAGACGGGCTGGAAACTTCAATGCCCGAGCCACATTTAACAAGTGTTGATGTTTTCTTTCTACAATCCCATTTTGTTGGGGGGTGGCAACACAACTTTTCTGGTGAATGATGCCCTTGGTGTTAAAAAATTCAGTCATTTGAAATTCACCCCCATTGTCACTTCTTAAAATTTTAATTTTAAGATTAAATTGAGTTTGAACAAGATTGTAAAAGGT
>NW_023363710.1:0-232 GCF_001411555.2 Juglans regia | reverse complement strand
TTAACAAAATTAACACTGCTTACATAATTATCTGCAGCGACAGGATCCATCCACTCACTATGCTCATTAGTGTGAGCAGCAGCATAGACATGAATGAGGGAAAATTTTTCAGGATCATCACGTTTCTAACAAAGCGACAATATTAGCAATTTTAAAAAGATAATGTTAGTACTTATCAGAAAGAATATCAGGAAAATAAATGAATTCTATAATTTTTTAATTACCATTTTTT
>NW_023363709.1:0-974 GCF_001411555.2 Juglans regia | reverse complement strand
AAGTATTCCCCAACATGGGGCGAATCGGAGCAACTCTTATTTTTACCACTTTGCCCAAGCTTTGTACAAAACCAATTCAGCGCAAAGTGGCAAAAATAAGAGGTTGGAGTCTTTTCCACGCGGGCATCCTATGGTACAACCATGACCATAGGGTAAGAATTCCCCAACACGGGGCGAATCGGAGGAACTCTTATTTTTACGAAATTGCCCATGCCGTGTAGGAAACCAATTGAGCGAAATGTGTCAAAAATAAGAGGTTGGAGTCTTTTGCTCGCGGGCATCCTGTGGTACTACCATGACCATAGGGTAAGTATTCCCCAACACGGGGCGAATCGGAGCAACTCTTATTTTTAGCACTTTGCCCAAGCTTTGTAGAAAACCAATTGAGCGCAGAGTGACAAAAATAAGAGGTTAGAGTCTTTTGTTCGCGGGCATTCTATGGTACTACCATGACGATTGGGTAAGTATGCCCCAACACGGGGGGAATTGGAGCAACTCTTATTTTTACCACTTTGCCCAAGCTTTGTACAAAACCGATTCAGCGCAAAGTGGCAAAAAAAAGAGGTTGGAGTCTTTTCCACGCGGGCATCCTATGGTACAACCATGACCATAGGGTAAGAATTCCCCAACACGGGGCGAATCGGAGCAACTCTTATTTTTACCACTTTGCCCAAGCTTTGTACAAAGCCAATTGAGCGCAATGTGGCAAAAATAAGAGGTTGGAGTCTTTTGCTCGCGGGCATCCTGTGGTACTACCATGACCATAGGGTAAGTATTCCCCAACACGGGGCGAATCGGAGCAACTCCTATTTTTACCACTTTGCCCAAGCTTTGTAGAAAACCAATTGAGCGCAGAGTGACAAAAATAAGAGGTTAGAGTCTTTTGTTCGCTGGCATCCTATGGTACTACCATGACGATTGGGTAAGTTTGCCCCAACACGGGGGGAATTGGAGCAACTCTTATTTTTACCACT
>NW_023363708.1:0-232 GCF_001411555.2 Juglans regia | reverse complement strand
ATCCCCTGTTAGGCGTAGAAACTCAGATTCATTCGGCGCTGGAGAAGCAGACCTCGCGGACGAGGGAGGCTGGGGTGTCTTTGAGTCCAGTGGCAGGGTCGGGGGGATCAGTAGAGGACCTCGAGTTGGCTGAGGGTGAAGAAGACTCAGATGACTTCATGCATTCTGTGGAAGATGAACTTTTCATCCCTTGTGGGTTGGAGGATTTTTCTATGGGAAGTGAATTTCAGAA
>NW_023363707.1:0-232 GCF_001411555.2 Juglans regia | reverse complement strand
TCTAGTCTCAGCCTCTCTCGCATCACCGTTAGCCTCCATGCACGGCTTCAAGCCGCACAGTCTTTGTGTTCAAGCGCCACCTTTTGGCCACCATCTTTTCACCATACCACCATCGGCCCTCCAGCTACCTAACCTACTCTTCCTTAGCTCCGACCTACCACCCTTGAAGCTCCTCCATCCCCATTTTTTATTTGGGTGCTTTTTTTTTTCTTTTTTTTTTTCCAGCTATCTT
>NW_023363706.1:0-232 GCF_001411555.2 Juglans regia | reverse complement strand
GGAGAGTAGAGGATAGGATTGCACAAAAAGAGTTGTCTGGAGAAGAGATAGGGGAACAACTGCAACATGTTAGAGCGAACAATTTTGGAAAGGGTGGGGAAAAAAACAAGAAAAAACGAGCCGTATCAGAATTGAATTGGACAAAACGTAGTATTTTTTTTGATTTGCCGTATTGGTCGTCATGCAAGTTGCGACATAGTTTGGATGTAATGCACATAGAGAAGAATATTTG
>NW_023363705.1:0-232 GCF_001411555.2 Juglans regia | reverse complement strand
CCCATGCGTGGCACTAGGTGCCACCAAATCCGTCCCTAAAGCACAAGCTTGTTGCTAGAAAGCAATCGAGAATGTAGGAATCACCCCCACGAAAACGAGCCCAAAAAACGGTCGTCGGGACATGGTCGGCCGGCGGCGGTGGAGACGATACCCCCCCGCCGGTGGCATGGGGGGCGTGGCACACGCCCTTTCCATGGGCGCCAGGGGCATGCCCATGTGAGGGGGGCGGCAT
>NW_023363704.1:0-232 GCF_001411555.2 Juglans regia | reverse complement strand
ATGCAAGCCTTCGAGTTTACGTTGGTTGTCATGGACCATGTGGGCGTTCTCGTGCTCTTGGATGCGGAACATTGTGTTGGTGTGGGGGGTCTCCGGCCTCTTTATCCCAAACCGAGCGTTCTCGTTTAACACGAACGATTGTCGTGCTCGCGTCTTGATCCTATCCTCCTTCCGGAGTGGTAGGTTTACGTGCGGTGCCGGCATCGAGAATGAATGCTACCTGGTTGATCCT
>NW_023363702.1:0-232 GCF_001411555.2 Juglans regia | reverse complement strand
GCTGTGATCCTTGACCCTCGAGTTAAGTTGGCCGTTCTAGAATTTTGGGTAAATTCCGTCCTCGGGGTAGTGAAGGCTGGAGAGTTTATTAGATTGCTAAAAAGTGATGTTGATGACTTATATCATCACTACAGTACTAATGCTCAGCCTTCATCCGCAGTTGGTAGCTCCTCACATTCGAGGCCGACAGGATCGACAGTTCCCTCAGGTGATACTGACCCATCTGTAGGGG
>NW_023363700.1:0-232 GCF_001411555.2 Juglans regia | reverse complement strand
CTGCAAAAAATCTCGTCCAAATTCAAAGTATTTCGATAAAAAAGGCCTTTATGTTTCCTCGGACATTTGATGTTTCCTCCTGCCGGTTGGGATTTGGCTCTAAAAGCTCTTTAGGGGGGGCATGCAAGCCCCAACATGGTCAGCCAGGAGGGCTGACCATGCCGCCCCCCTCACATGGGCATGCCCCTGGCGCCCATGGAAAGGGCGTGTGCCACGCCCCCCATGCCACCGG
>NW_023363699.1:0-870 GCF_001411555.2 Juglans regia | reverse complement strand
TCTCAAAAATCCACCCCCGAGTGGTCCTTCTTGTCAATTTATCTCGCAAGGCTGAGAAAACAAAAACGAGGGGTGCAACACGAGGACTTCCCAGGAGGTCACCCATCCTAGTACTACTCTCGCCCAAGCACGCTTAACTGCGGAGTTCTGATGGGATCCGGTGCATTAGTGCTGGTATGATCGCACCCATCAAACTAATTACTTAAAATTCATATAATCCTTGAGCGAAATACTAGCGTCCTTCCGATCCCAATCCAAACGGAGATCTGATCCAAACCCATGGCTACGCGATGGGCAGGGCGAGATTTTCCCAAAAATCCACTCCCAAGTGCTCCTTCTTGTCAATTTATCTCGCAAGGCGGAAAAAACAAAAACGAGGGGTGCAACACGAGGACTTCCCAGGAGGTCACCCATCCAAGTACTACTCTCGCCCAAGCACGCTTAACTGCGGAGTTCTGATGGGATCCGGTGCATTAGTGCCGCATGATCGCACCCATCAAACTAATTACTTAAAATTCATATAATCCTGGAGCGACATACTAGCGTCCTTCCGATCCCAATCCAAACGGAGATCTGATCCAAACCCATGGCTACGCGATGGGCAGGGCGAGATTTTCCCAAAAATCCACTCCCGAGTGCTCCTTCTTGTCAATTTATCTCAAGCATGAAAACGAGGGGTGCAACACGAGGACTTCCCCAGAGGTCACCCATCCTAGTACTACTCTCGCCCAACCACGCTTAACTGCTGAGTTCTGATGGGATCCGGTGCATTAGTGCTGGTATGATCGCACCCATCAAACTAATTACTTAAAATTCAAATAATCCTTGAGCGACATACTAGCGTCCTTCTGATCCCAATCCAAACGGAGA
>NW_023363698.1:0-232 GCF_001411555.2 Juglans regia | reverse complement strand
TTTTTATTTTATTATTTATTATTTATTTCATGGATGAACACGAAGAGCACCGTATCGACGTCCGAATCATCATCGTGGGCCGGGAATAATTCTTTCCTTCCTTCCGGTCTGTTATGCAAATTCAAGGCATTAATAGGTACGATTCCTCATTTTCCGCAACACCAATTTTTTGTGATGTGCCATAAATCATTAACTGGTTGAATCGACATCCATTTTTTTTGAAAGAAAAATC
>NW_023363694.1:0-232 GCF_001411555.2 Juglans regia | reverse complement strand
ACGACCTGTGAACATGTAATAACCTTCTGGGTGGGGGTGTAATGCCCCCTCCCAAAAAACGGTTGGGAGGGCACGTTGAGATATGCCCACCGCTCCTCGTGTGTGGTTGGTCAATCTTCTCGTTCCCTTCTCGATCGAACAATGAACCCCGGCGCGGTCTGCGCCAAGGAACTTAAACAAGGAGTAACCACGGGCGCCCCGGAAACGGTGTGCGCGTTGTTGGTGACATCTT
>NW_023363693.1:0-232 GCF_001411555.2 Juglans regia | reverse complement strand
ATGCCGGCACCGCACGTAAACCTACCACTCCGGAAGGAGGATAGGATCAAGACGCGAGCACGACAATCGTTCGTGTCAAACGAGAACGCTCGGTTTGGGATAGAGAGGCCGGAGACCCCCCACACCAACACAATGTTCCGCATCCAAGAGCACGAGAACGCCCACATGGTCCATGACAACCAACGTAAACTCGAAGGCTTGCATGGTAACACGTGGACAACTTCAGAGTCCA